>NC_040024.1:12101557-12154184 GCF_000972845.2 Larimichthys crocea
GTCTAGACCTGCTCTATATGCAAAGAGTCAGGAGACAACTTCTGGTATGAATTAGAGATCACTCAAAGACCACTTCCTGAAAAATGTTGCTTCTTTTATTCATTCTATTTTTGTTGAAATGCAGTAGAGGAGCGTTCAGTTAACATTCAGTGAACATTCAGTGAATGTTGGATCCAGAGGAGTCTGGACTTTTGACTGGTTCCTGTTTGCAGCTCAGATTGCTTCACTATAGTTACTCAACATCTGTCTGTCTGTCAGTTAACAATCAGAGCTCAGCTAAGAGACGAGGACAGCTCCTTCAGTTAATCCTGATCCAGACCGGACATCATGGTTCACAGAACAAATAATGACACCAATGAAGAAGTGTGTTCGCATGCAGGCTGCAGCAGTGACTTTTTAGTTTAAAACAGTCTTAGATTTTATCATTCAGTTTGATTTTTTATCTCCTGATTCTGTCCATACTGAGCCGGTCGACCAACTCCTTATAATATTATTTGTGGACTCAACAATTCACACCATGAGCAAGAAAAACTTCTTTAGAAACCTTGAGCAGAACCCAGATCATAGTGGATCATGATGGACCCACATCTACAGAGACTGGATCAGTTTACAAAGGAAGATGTATCATCAGTTCAGGATGATGTTTTATAACATCCTGCAGGTGGTTGTTAACCTGCTTTTTAACGTAGATGACCAGCTGCATTGGGAACAAAACTGTTCACATACTGGTCAGACCATATTGGATCTCTGAATTTGCATTATGTAAACAATAAACATGCCGATACTCAAGGAGTTTACTGCTCTGTTGAAGTGTTCATAGACAGTTTGTAAAGCCCATGAATCAAACCTGTTTGTGGTATGAATATTGTCACAGATGCAGATTTGTTTTCAAATTTTCATCATTGTTATCAGAGCGCCGTGACTCCTGACCCTGCCACATCCCTGTGCTGCCCCTACTGTTCATGTGTGATAGGCATTAAAATCTGAGGAAGTGCAGAGCCAACTGACACAGGATATGTCAGGCAGACGTCATGCCCACGCATAGTTAAAACATATAAATATAAAAATATTCAGGGCTAACGAGAGGATGATAAATGATCATCATTGCATCATTGATTAGATATACAAGAATACTCACATCTGTAAACAAACACAATGTGAACTTAAAAGCAGCAACAGGAAATAAATAGAACCTTCTCGGAAGCTGAAACTAAGTTGTTCCTTATGTCCAATCAGCTCATGTAAACACAATGAAAATTTTCTTATAACCTCTTTGACTTTGCATCTGTCTGTCTAAGTCCCTCATCTAGGGAAACTAAACTGTCTGTGCCTTATTCATCACACTTAATGAGCTCAGGCCGACAGATGAGACCCTTCAGACTCAGACAACACAAAGTGACCAACAACAACAAACCAGGATAAACCTGAATATGAGATCTGTCTTACCTTGAACCGTGCCATCTCTGTGTGTCACTGCTCCCCAAAGACAAGAGCCAAGGCCCAACGGTTGAGGAAGTATGATTCATCACGGTGGTTCCTTCAGACGAACCATTTCTCAACACGAGCTGCTGCAACCGCCACACTTCCTGTCAGAAAAAAAGAACTAACCTCAAACTCAAGAGAGCAGAAAACAGACACTTCTGTCAGAGCGTGACCAAGACACATTAACCAACATCTGCACAAAACATCTGTATAAAACACATTAACCAACATCTGTATAAAACATCTGTAAACACATGAACAACAACTGATAAATTATAACTATTAGAGACAAAATCCATCACCTCTTGCCCTCAACAGGCATTGATCTGCATTCTGATACAGCAAGTTTGGAAACAGTTGTAAAACCTGATATGTATTTAGACTGTTTTTCTCCCATCGACCTTCATCAAATAACTTTAATCATTTCTGCAGCTAAGCCGTCACCTGTCTCTTAGACTCCATCCCAACCAGGCTGCTCAAGGATGTTTTTCCTCTAGTTAGTCATTCTTTATTGGATACGATTAATTCTGTGTTTATTATCAGGATATGTACCACAGTCCTTTAAGGTAGCTGTAATTAAACCTCTTTAAAAAGCCCACTCTAGACCCAGAGGTCTTAGCCAACTACAGACCGATACAAACCTTCCTTCTGTCTAAGATACTTGAGAAAGCTGTAGCTAATCAGCTGTGAGACTTTCTCCATAACAATAGTCTATTGAGGATTCCAGTCAGGTTTTAGAGTGCATCAGCAACAGAGACCCATTAGTCAAGTTACAAATGACCTCCTAATGGCATCAGACAAAGGACTCATCTCTGTACTTGTCCTGTTGATCTTAGTGCTGCATTTGACACCATTGACCATCAAATCTTTTACAGAGACTGGAACATCAAACTGCATAAAGGAACCGCCCTAAGCTGGTTTAAATCTATTTGTTTAGATTGATCTCAGTTTTGTTTACGTCAATGATGAATCCTCCATGCAGACCAAAGTTGGTCATGGAGTCCCACAAGGTTCTGTACTAGGACCACTTCTATTCAGTTTATATATGCTTCCTTTAGGGAACATTATAACATTATTAGGAATCACTCTATCAATTTTCATTGTTATGCGCGACACCCATTAATATTTATCGATCAAGCCTGATGAACCCAATCAGTTAACTAAACTCCAAGCATGCCTTAAGGATATAAAAAGTTGGATGACCTACAATTTTCTGATGTTAAATTCAGACAAACTGAAGTTCTTTTGTAATTGGACCCAAACACCTCAGAAACTCTCTTTCTAGAGACTTAGTCACTTTAGATGGGATCACCCTGGCCCCAGCCCACGGGAAGAATCTTGGAGTGTTTTTGATCGGGATTTGTCCTTTAACTCCACATAAAACAAATTTCGAGGACTGCATTCTTCCACTTACATAACATCCGCCAACAACATTGTTACTTCACAAGGCTGGACTATTGTAACTCTTTGTTATCAGGCGTGCTCCAATAAGTCTCTGAGGACTTTGCAGTTAATCCAGAATGCGGCTGCACGTGTTCTGACAGGAACCAAGATCAGAGATCACGTCTCTCCCATTCTGGCTTCCTTGCATTGGCTACCTATTAAATCTAGAATAGAATTTAAATTCTTCTCTTCATGGTCAGGCACCATCATTCTCTCTCTCTCTCTTTCAGGGTTACCCTAGTCAGGCACGGTATTGGTTGAAGATGCAGTCACATCTCCCTTTACTGAAAACTCTCCCTCTCTCTCTCTCTCTCCTCCCTCCATCACCATTACCACCACCGTCCTGTAAACATTCATGTCTCATTAATGCATGTTACTAACTAAACTTCTTCCCTGGAGTTTCTGTCTCTGTCATCCAGCAGGTTCTCGTGGAGTCGTGGCTGCGCTGTGATCCTCATGACGTCCACTACACATATTACTACTGTCATTATTGCTGCCATCACAGTTTATAGTTAGTTGACGATTTGCTGCTGCGGAGCAGTCTGTGTCTCTGTCTCTATCACAGGTTCCACTGCACTGTAATCATTTTATCATTCATTGTAATCATTGTCATTGTGATCAGTCATTGTGATTCATTGTCATTTTTATCAGTCATGTGATTCATTGTCATTTAATCATTCATTGTAATTCATTGTCATTTTATCAGTCATTGTAATTGTACAATATGTTTTGTGTTGATTTGTTCTGTACACGTGACATCTATTGCACGTCTGTCCGTCCTGGAGAGGGATCCCTCCTCTGGTGGCTCGTCCTGAGTTTTCTTCCACCTTTTTTTCCCTGTTAAAGGTTTTTTTGTGGGCAGGTTTTCCTCACTGGAACCGAGGGTCTAAGGACAGAGGGTGTCACTCCCTGTACAGATTGTAAAGCCCTCTGAGGAAAATGGACTTTTTGACTTGATTTGATAAAACACATAACTAACATCTGCATAAAACATCTGTAGAAAACATCTGTAAAAAACACACAAGACATGCGGGTGCATGCACACGCACACGCACACGCACACACACACAACACACACACACACACACACACACACACACACACGTGCCTTGCTCAGGCCACCTCAGCGTCGGACGGGTTTTGTTTGAGAGGCCAACAATCCCAACATCAATACTTTCACTTTTCAGGAGACTGAAATAAAACCATGTATGGAGTTTGCATGTGTCGGCATGGGTTTCTCCCCGAGTTCTCCAGCTTCCTCCCACAGCCCAAGCACACGAACATGCACAGGTTAACTGTGAACTGTGAATTGGCTGTAGGGTGAATGTGAGTGTAAATGGTGTTTGTCTCTAAATGGACTGGAGAATGGACTGTACTTAGCGCCTTTCTAGTCTTCCTCGCTTTCACCTACATATGGTCATTCACACACATTCACCATTCAAGATGTCAGTCACAGTTTTAGGTGCTCACACACCAGGAGCATCGGGAACAATTTTCGGGTTCAGTATCTTGTCCAAAGACACTTGGACATGCGGACTGGAGGAGCTGGGGATCGACCCGCAACATCTGATTAGTGGACACTATATTGAGTTTACTGTTTTCTTACTTGTACTCTACTCCTGCCATTAAAAAGTTTTTTTTCATCATTCTGTTTTTTCTGAGAAGCATTACATTATATTTTAGTATAATATATAGTAGATAATATGCTATTCAGTGCAGTCAGCAAAAACCAGAAACATGAACAATGTTATGTGATTCAATGAACTCACCTTCATGATCACAAAACTAATTTAATAACTTAATAATTTAATAAAATCTACAGAGACAAACACTGTGTTTAACAGGATGTTTTTACATCAGTAAACAACAATTTATTAACTTCATACAACTTCATCTAACTTAATATAGTTTAATATTACTTAATATCACTTGATATAACTTAAATACATAAATTAATATTACTAATATAACTTAATATAATTTTAAAAACAGACTCAGGAATTTTTCACTTCAAAACAACACAGTGGGTTAACACTGTTTTACACTGTAAAATGTTACACATAGAAACACTCTGGGCGGATGAAAACTATAAAAAAAAAGCAAAGTAGAAATCCATATTACAAAGTACTCTGCAACATGTTAATTAATGAAAAATACATCAGTGTGATAAAACAGTCAGTCCAAAAAAAATCATGGAAATATTTGAAATAACAAAAAACCTCAAGTGATTCAGAGATGCTCGTAAAGCGAATGATATTTTGACTTGTTTTATGATGCAATGTCAAAATGTATGAGAAGAAAAAATTCAGTTTTAATATGATAAATATGATAATGTGATATAAAGTTGTGATATTTGCATCATTTTACAAGAAACTTAATTTGAGGTTTGATTCTTACAAGAAAGTCTCAATGTTGTAACACAGCGTGTCACAATATCACATTTTCACTACAACCATTAGAATAAGTAATATTAACTTCATGTAAACATTCATCAAACGGATTCTTTTTTTTTTGACAAACGATCAATGTTTAAATTAAATAAAAACTGGTAAAAATATGAAACAAAAATAACGAACTGGTTAAACTGTAATATAAGTAAAAATAATATATGAGGTGGTGACAGAAAAGAAAGACAGAGTAGGCAGTTGAAAGTTGTTGGCTGATAGGGGGAGGCTGTTAGGTGGAAAGTCATCTGGTTCCAGTAAGGCAGAGTGGTGAGAAGAGCAGGAGAATCCAAAGAAAGGAAACTGATCCGGAGTCGTTAATACCTGAGGGGACAGGAAGTGACACACCTTTGATCGCATGGTTGCTGTGGTTAATAACGTGGTTGCTGTGGTATTTGTGTTTTCAAAAACATAAGTGCTGTGGTTGTGAACTTGGTTGCTTTCGTTGCTGTGTTAGATGACATTACTGTGGTTGTTGGGTTGCTGGGTTAGATTATGTTGTTACTGTGGTTGCTGTGTTAGATAATGTTATGGTGGATGCTGTGTTAACGATGTTACTGTGGTGCTGTGTGATAGATATGTACTGTGGATGCTGTGTTAGAAAGTTACTGTGGTTTGCTGTGTTAGATAATGTTGCTGTGGTTGTTGGCAGTTGCTGTGTTTGATGAGTGTGAGTGTGGGTTGCTAGTTTGATGACATTCCTGTGGTTGTTGTGATTGCTGTGTTAAATGATGGTACTGTGGTTGCTGTGTTTGATGATGTTACTGTGGTTGTTGTGGTTGCTGAGTTTGATGACGTTGCTGCGATTGGTTTTGAGATTGCTGTGTTTGATGACGTGTTTACTGTGACCACCTTCAGCTTACTTGCTGTGGCTCTGAAGGGTTTGTTGCTGTTGCTATGGTTGTTGCCGTGGGGTGTGGTGACGTGACTGCATGTCGCCCCCCTCCTCGACAGTTGGCCTGACGGATGGAGAGGACGGGTGCTGATGTGCTGGTGGCCAGCTCTGATCGGCTTGGCTACAGGGAGACAGATGACAGGTGAGTCAAAACAAGTTCAGTCTGACATAGCAGATCCTTCAAGGACCAGAGGACTGGTCCCTCCTGAACTCCTTACACCTCAGAGGATACACCTTTTCTGCAGTGCCCCCTCGGGACAAAAAAAAAGAAGTTTGTTGTTTGTGGTACCATAACAAACACTTCCTCACACTATCTGAGCAGAGTTGTCCTCCCTGAAGCGTTTTTCTGGACCGGACAGCCTCTTTAATCGGTCCACGTTCCTGTTGGTAGCGTTTTGCGGTCCCTCACGGCGGACTCCTTTGGCGTCCGAAGGCAAGCTTCCAAGCTTCACTCGCTCTGCTGTGGCCCGCAGACTTTCTCCAACTTGGGCAGCTTCACAGCGAAGGTCAGGCATGTCCCCGCACCAGCTGAGGACACAAAGGATAAATGTACTGACCCTGTCTGTCAGAATCACAAGCCTGGGTTAGGGTTAGCTACCTATCATGTGTTAAGAGAACACACGTGATGTTCTGCTGTTTGCCTTCAAGTCAATAGCAAATTTTTATTGAATGCTTAGAGTCAACATCATCGGTTTGCCTCCTGAGGAGTCACAGTTGTAGAAATTCAACCTCTATTCAAATCTTCACGTTCTGTGATTGTCAGACCCTGAAGATGAACATTTAAATTACAAGTTTACATGGTTGTGGAAAAGTAACTAGTAATATCTGTCGGATGAGTTTTAGCGGTAATGAGTAAACCTCAAACACCCTGCAGGATGTTTTAAAACCTCATCCTGAACTGATGATACATCTTCCTTTGTAAACTGTCCAGTCTCTGTAGATGTGGGTCCATCTGATCCCCTATGATCTGGGTTCTGCTCAAGGTTTCTAAAGAATTTTTCTTGCTCATGTGTGAATTGTTGAGTCCACAAATATATTATAAGGAGTTGGTCGACCGGCTCAGTATGGACCGAATCAGGAATAAAAAATCAAACTGAATGATAAAATCTAAGACTGTTTTAAACTAAAAAGTCACTGCTGCAGCCTGCATGCGAACACACTTCTTCCTTGGTGTTTTTTGTTCTGTGAACCATGATGTCCGGTCTGGATCAGGATTAACTGAAGGAGCTGTCCTCGTCTCTTAGCTGAGCTCTGATTGTTAACTGACAGACCGACAGATGTTGAGTAACTATAGTGAAGCAATCTGAGCTGCAAACAGGAACCAGTCAAAAGTCCAGACTCCTCTGGATCCAACATTCACTGAATGTTCACTGAATGTTAACTGAACGCTCCTCTACTGCATTTCAACAAAATAGAATGAATAAAAGAAGCAACATTTTTCAGGAAGTGGTCTTTGAGTGATCTCTATTCATACCCGAAGTTGTCTCCTGCTCTTTGCATATAGAGCAGGTCTAGACATGGCACATGGCAGGATGGGTCACTCGCACGTGGAAGGCTCCATTAATGCTACATTAATGATGCAAATTTTCAGGTTCCTACCCGAATGTCACCTATTGAAAATGTTTGGCAATATTACTACAGTAGACTCCTCAGTTCACAGACACTTAGTGAATAGAGTGTTGTTCAATACACATTCAATTCAATTAAATTTTATTTATATAGCTCCAGATCATAACTTCAGTTATCTCATTCTTTCCATACAGAGCACGTCAGACCGTACTCTTTATAATATATTTACAGAGACCAACAGTTCAAACATGAGCAAGAAAAACGTCTTTAACAGGCAGAAACCTCAAACAGACCCAAGAGAGTGAGAAAGGCAGATAGGAGAGAGAGGGATATCTATCTATCTATCTATCTATCTATCTATCTATCTATCTATCTACTATCTATATATATTATATATATATATATATATATATATATATATATATATATAGAGAGAGAGAGAGAGAGAGAGAGAGGCAGATAGAAAGAGGGGGGGGGAGAGATAGTAAATAGAGAGACAGAGAGAGACACAGATGCACAGCAGCAGCAAATCATCAACTAACTATAAACTGTGATGGAGATATGGCAGCAATAATGACAGTAGTAATATGTGTAGTGGACGTCATGCAGGACCACAGCAGCAGCCACGATCCACGAGAACCTGCTGGACGACAGAGACAGAAACTCCAGGGAAGAAGCTTAGTAACATAACCAGTGCATCCTGGGAAGTGTAGTCCTACTAAAACTAAGATGACCTTGAGTAGACAGAGATCACCATGGAGGAACACTATGATGGTAAAGGCATTGAAAACAGAATGCAGGAAAGAAGAGCGTAAATGGAGAAAAACTAAACTCCAAATTCACCACGACCTCTACAAACAAAGTCTCTGTAATTTCAACCATGAGTTAATCAAGGCTAGACAGCAACACTTCTCTAAAATATAATAAGAACTCAACAACACTCGCACTCTGCTTGCTATAGTTGATAGGCTTACAAACCTTCAAAAGAGATAGTTTCAGAACTCTCTTCAAAAGAAAAATGCAATGAATTTGCTCACTTTTTTGATGAAAAAATCAAATCTATAAGGTTAAATATCAACACAAATCTACAAAATGATATAATGACGCAATCCCTAAAACCGCCTAGGAATGAATTAACTGTGATGTCAGAATGTAATACAGTTGATCAAAAAAACTTAAAAGAAACAGTTCAACATCTTAAATCATGGACATGCTGTCCTGACACAATGCCATCTGACTTTTTTAAAGCTATTGTAAAATCTGTCCAAACAAATCTGCAGCAAATAATAAATTGCTCACTTCAATCAGGCACGTTTCCTAAACCCCTAAAAGTAGCTGCCATCAAGCCACTCTTAAAAAGGCGAAGGCTGGATACTTCCAAGTTAACCAACTACAGACCTGTCTCAAATCTTCCTTTTATAGCCAAGATTGTTGAGAAAGTGGTTTTTAATCAACTCAATAATTTCTTGAACTCCAGTGGACTTTTTGACAAATTTCAATCAGGTTTTCGAGCTCACCACAGTACAGAAACAGCTCTTATTAGAGTGTTAAATGACATAAGGTTGAACACTGACTCAGGCAAAGTATCAGTTCTGGTCCTGCTGGATCTCAGTGCTGCGTTTGACACTGTGGATCACAGCACACTGCTGAACAGGTTGGAAACATGGGCAGGACTCCGTGGAACAGTCCTAGAATGGTTCAGGTCCTACTTGGAGGAACGGAGTTATTTTGTGACCATTGGAAGTAATCAATCAGATCGAGTGGCTATGACATGTGGGGTTCCTCAGGGGTCAGTTCTTGGACCCCTTTTGTTCAGCCTATATATGCTGCCTTTGGGTCAAATTCTGCAGATTTCCAATGTCAACTATCATAGTTATGCAGATGACACACAGATATATCTTGCGCTGTCCCCAGATGACTGCAGTCCTATAGAGTCATTGTGTAAATCAAATCAAATCATCAATTCAATTTTATTTGTATAGCCCAAAGTCACAAAGTACATTTGCCTCAGAGGGCTTTACAATCTGTACAGGGAGTGACACCCTCTGTCCTTAGTGTAACTGTCTAGAGCAAGTCAAAAATTGGATGAACCAAAATTTTCTTCAGTTAAATCAAGAAAAAACTGAGGTAATTGTTTTTGGCAATAAAGAGAAGAGGGTTGCTGTCAGTAAACACCTTGAGTTACTGTCTCTAGAAACTAAAGACCGAGTCCGAAACCTTGGCGTGTTGATAGACTCAGATCTGACCTTCAACAGTCACATAAAATCAGTCACCAAAACAGCCTTCTACCAACTTAAGAACATATCCAGAGTTAAGGGCTTTATGTCCCAAACAGATCAGGAGAAGCTGATCCATGCTTTCATCTCCAGTAGACTTGACTACTGTAATGGCCTTTTGACTGGACTCCCCCAAAAAAGTATCAACCAGCTGCAGCTCATTCAGAACGCAGCAGCTCGAGTTTTGACCAGAACAAAGAGATCAGAGCACATCACCCCAGTTCTTAAGTCTTTACACTGGCTCCCAGTTAGCCACAGAATAGATTTTAGTTCTAAGTTTTGCTACTAGTTTACAAATCACTGAATGGTTTAGGCCCACAATACATAAACGAAATGTTAGCAGAATATAGACCCAGTAGGGCTCTGAGATCTACTGACTCAGGTCAGATAGTGGAGCACAGAGTTCAAACCAGACACGGTGAAGCAGCATTTAGCAGTTATGCTGCTCACAACTGGAACAAACTACCAGCAGGACTGAAATCAGCCTCAACTCTGAGCACTTTTAAATCCAGGTTAAAAACTTTTCTCTTTTCACATGCTTATGGCTGAGCTCTTTTAAAGAAATTTTAATCATAATCCAGTGATTCGTTTAATGTTTTTAATTGTTTTCAAATTTGCTGTTTAAATTATTTTAAATGACATTCTGATGTTTTTAATAAAATGTTCTTTTCTTTTTTTTATTTCTATTGCTTGTCTTAATGTCCAATGTTTTTCCTTGCCTCTGTAAAGCACTATGAATTGCCTTGTGTACGAATTGTGCTATACAAATAAACTTGCCTTGCCTTGCCTTACCTTACAGCAGCATAACTAAGGGATGACCTGAGCCAGGCCTAACTATAAGCTCTATCAAAAAGGAAAGTCTACTCTTAAAAGTAAAGCTGTTGATTTGTCCTGTACACGTGACATCTATTGCACGTCTGTCCATCCTGGGAGAGGGATCCCTCCTCTGTGGCTCTTCCTGAGGTTTCTTCCACCTTTTTTCCCTGTTAAAGGTTTTTTGTGGGCAAGTTTTTCCTCACTTGAACCGAGGGTCTAAGGACAGAGGGTGTCACTCCCTGTACAGATTGTAAAGCCTCAGAGGAAAATGGACTTTGTGACTTTGGACTGTACAAATAAAATTGATTTGATTTGATTTGAAAAGTGGAGACTATAGGAACCACAAGAAACACTAGAGAATCATGAGAAACCCAGCATTTTGAGAGCGCAGTGTTCTAGAGGGGTAGTAAGGACACATACACACATACAGTATATACACACATATCAGACAAAAGTTTGGACACACCTTCTCATTAAATGGTTTTCTTTGTTGTTGTTTTTTTTATTATTTTTTAAGGTGTAGATAAAAATCTTCCCACATCTGGAATTATTAAACAAAACAGAACATGTTATCAGATTATTCTATTAGATTATTTTCTTTGATGAAGCTTTGCACACTCTTGAAGGAGTTTTCAGAGGTGCTGAGCACTTGTTGGCTGTTTTTCTTTCACTCTGTGGTCCATCTCATCCCAAACCATCTTAGCTGGGTTTAGGTCATGTGATGCACAGTCTGGAGGTATGTTTGGGGTCATTGCCTTGTTGAAGATCAAATGATGGTCCCACTGAGCTAATGCATGCTGGTTAAGTATGTCATGAGCAAAGCACCCCCACACCATTCCACCTTCTCTTCCATGCTTCACAGTGGGAACACATGCTTACCATCCACCTCCTCTGCATCTCACAAAGACACGGCGGTCTGAAACTAAAATTTCCTTTGGTCTAATGTCCATTTTGGGCTTTGTTGGTTCAAGCACTTCTCTTCTTGTTGGTCTCCCACAATTGTGGTTTCTTTGCAGTAATCCAGACCACGAAATAGAGATAATACCTGTCTACCAACTCTGAACTGACAGTCTCAAACACATTAAGAAGACAAGACATTCCACTGATTACCTTGTACTGATGCACTTTTCTTTTGAATCCAAACAAACAGAATCACGAACCTCCAGACTGCCACGAAACAGCCACTGCTAATTCCACCTCAGCGCAGCACAGCAGCACAGGGACCGGTTCAGATGAGGATTAAGAGTTCACAGAGCTCTGGAGACCGCCTCAGTCAGTCCAAGTCCATGGTGCTGCAGGACTCTGATGTTCCTCAGAAACCTGTAAGCAGACATGAAGAACCTCCATCCTACAGTGACCCCCGTTCAGTTTTTTATATATTTTTTTGTGTTTAGATCTCTCGACATCGCAGGAATCAGTCTCAACACAACGTCTTCTCCACAGGAGGTGAACCGTTGGTGAGTATGAAACACCTTGACAGGAAACTGTCCAAATCCTGTCCACTCACTTCTTTTTGGTCTTCTGTCTGGTCTTCAGTCTGGTCTCTGTTCTAGACTTTTCCTGACCTGTCAGCCCTCAACATCTGATGGATGTGATTTGGAAAATGAGGCCTTCTTCTCAACCTCTAGATGGTATACTGTTGTCTCTGTTATTTAAAGCCCTGATAGTTCTTAGTCCAGTTCTTGGTCCACCATTGTTAAGTCTTCCTTGTCAACAGGAAGTGTCCCTTCCTATTTTAAGTTTATCTAGTCCACATCAGAGAAATGTAACTGTGAACTACAGGGCTCTGACCTTTAGAGAAGGTTGTTTTGAATTAACTCACTGCTGCACTGAAGAGGCTCGATGAACAGCTGTGACGGCCCTTGGCCTTTAGACAGGCTGTGTGTGTTGTGTTTGCATTCCTCTGTTTCTTTAAGATCTTCCTGATGGTTAGACCTTTATAAGCTGGATGATATCTTCTCCATTGATATATCCTCTTCCTCCTGCTCCTGCTCTCTTGGTCCCTCCTGGGAGGCTGGTGCCTTTCAGGCACCCACTTTGGTTTTGTTTGGTTGATTGTGTTTAGGGCTGCAACTAATGATTATTTTGGTTGTCGACTAATCTATTGATTATTTACAATTAATCCCGATTATTTTTACTAAAATAGAACAAAACAGAAAGATGCATCATTTCAGAAGTCTGTGCATCACAATCTAATACCTAATACCAATTATTACTGATTTTTTAATTGATTAAATATCTTACAAATTAATAATTAATGTGCTCCAAATCACAGATTACCACTGACATGAAGTGGAGGTTTACTATTATGTGTAATATCCAATTCATGACATCACTAATTTGTACTGATTTAATATCCTAAACATGAATTATTATTGATTTTGTCATTGTTGGGCAGAAACCTCTTTTCATAAATGATTGTACTGCCAGCTTTCAAGTCTGTGCACATAACTAACAAATGAAAGTATTCAAACAGTGTCATCTGATCTGTATAACTCCACTGCCCCTCTCATCTTATGACCCGGGGGAACATAAACTCACAACAACTGCAGCGCTTCACATTTTGTATTTCAATAAATCTGGTTTGATTGCACACTAATGCATAAATATGTCTTTGTATCCACTTCAGTTTGATTTGCTTGTAGGTTGGTCGGCTAATATAAAGACACACATATATTTATGACCAGATTTGACTGATAAAACTCGGTTTGGGAGATAGGAGGTCTCCGCCTGACAGCGATGATATGTTACAAGTCACTACAAAATTGGTAGTATGTCCAATAACTCACTGATAACCATGATCATTAATCGTTAAAAATAAAAGCTTGCATTTGAGGTGCTCATGCATCGCTGTGGTGCTGCCATGATATCAAGCTCAGCTTGACAGAGTTTACATTTAACTTGTCTTGTCTTATTCCATGCTATAGTGCCATCTTCCCGTAGTACATTTCCTGTAGTGTGTATGCTTGTAGTGGTGCTAATGAGATTTGCTCTGGCTGTACAATGTACCTGTGTCTGTCCAGGTGCAATTGAAAGGTGAACACCTGAATGTGGCTAAAATCTCAGAGGGAGGGAAGAAGCAGAGGAAAAACTGGACTTTGATGTGGACCGTACTGACCTCAGACCAGCTGCTGTTTTATAAAGAAAGACAACAAGAAACTAGTCAGGTATACAGATACTCCAATGTATCCCTCATCTATCTCTAATTCACCTGTAATCTATCTATCAATCTATCTCTGTTTTGCGTCTCTGAAATGTAACCTCTGACCTGATGTCCACGTGGTCAGAAACCAGGAAACAAAACTGATGTGGTTCTTCCGCTGTGTGGAGGTGTTATCGAGTGGACGACGGAGAAATCGAGCAGGAAAAACGTCTTCCAGGTAACAAATGAATACAAACGTTTACTCGGTTCAGGAAATCTGTATTTTTTCTCTCCGACAGTAGTGTTAAAGTGTCGAACTGATAGACACAAGTTTTACGTGTTCTTTGTTTTGAAGTGTGAGGTCTGCAGTTTGAATTGAGGTCATTCAGAGTTAGCGATTTGTGACTGATAGAAGAATGTTTTTTCTCTGACTGTTGGATTAATTAAACGTTCTGATTAAATGTTTCTGCTTCTTTAATCTCTCCTGGTTATTTAAAATGTGTATATTTCTACCCGTTACACTCCTGACTGAACTTGTTTCATCTGTTTTAGATCACAACAAACACAGGAAGTGAGTACCTCCTCCAGACTGACAGTTATTCCACAGCCTCAAAATGGTTCGATGCCATCAGAAAGACCATCGACTCTTCAGTAAGAACTCACTTCCTTTCTAAACTGGCTCTTATTTTCATCATCATTAAAATGTCTTGTTTTGTCCAACTAACAGTACAAAAGTAAAAAATATGACATTTACATTACATTTTATGCTTTTATCCAAAGCGCCTTACAGAGAAGGGAATGATCAAGGTACAGTGTGATAAGAAAGTGTTAGTGCAGCAGTAAGTACTGTGACAGTTGTAGAGGGGGATAGATGTATCATGTCCAATTGTTGATAGTGTTGGAGAAGAGGTCCTCTTTGAAGAGCTGGAGGTGCTGCCCCGCTGAGACAGAGAGAGACATGTACCGTATTTTCACGACCATAAGGCGCACCGTACGAAAAGGCGCAGTCTCAGTTATGTGTGCCATTACTGTATTTAACACACACATAGGGCGCACCGTACGAAAAGGCGCAGTCTACACACACACATGGCGCACCGCCTTACAACAACACACACACAAGCATACAAGTGTGCGTATTTAAAAATAGAGCGGGAGCAAAACTGAGTTTGATTGTGCTTTATTTAAGTCTTTATTACAAAGTACTAACATTTTATTAGCACATTACCGGTAATCGTCATTAATCAAACTCATCGAAGTCCTCATCCTCCGTTTCTGAGTTAAACAGCTGCGTTAAATCAAATATGCCAGTTCCACTTTCTTCGCTGTCAGAGTCACTTTCCGTGCCGTGCGGCCCCTCGGGAATGATGCCGGCTTTTGCGAAAGCTCGAACAACAGTGCCAGTAGACACGTTCGCCCACGCATCTACAATCCATCCGCAAACTGTGGCGTAACTTGCCCGGCGCTGCCTGCCACTCTCTGTGAAACTGTGGTCTCCATCGGTCATCCATCGCTCCCACGCCGCTCGCAGCCTTACTTTGAACGGCCGGTTCACACCGATGTCCAGCGGTTGGAGCTTTGTCAGACCTCCCGGAATAACAGCAAGTGCAGCGTTCATTTGTTTCACTTCTTTTTTCACATCGGCTGTGAGATGGGCACGCATAGAGTCACAGATCAACAGCGATGGTGATGCGTGGAAAAAACCACCTGGTCGCCTTACATACACCTGCCTCAGCCACTCTTTCATCATCTCTTCATCCATCCAGCACTTTTCATTTCAACGTTCTCAACACAGGTTTAACAACACACATAGGGCGCACTGCACTATAGGGCGCACCGCACATTTTGGAAAAAATCTAAGACGTTTGTATGCGCCTTATAGTCGTGAAAATACGGTAGTAGGACTGTTGTACTTCACAATGTTAGGAGTCGAGTAAAGAGCAAGCTGGTCAGAGAATTGGCTGCTGATTGCTGCAACTTTTCCTGTAAAGAATGATGCAAAGGTATCAGTGGTAAGGCTGGAGGAGGTGGAGGGTTGAGAATTAGGATAAGTGAGCCAGTGGCATCATTAACCTTCAGAGAGGAGAATGTGCTGAGTGGAGGTAGAGCAGAGGCGACAATAGAGGAGAAGTAAGTTGGAGATAAGTTACAGAGGAACGTAACCATCGGTGGAGGACCAGAGGGTTGCTCTGACAGAGTGACATTAATAAACATAATGGATAGAAAGTGATCTGATAGGTGGAGAGGCGTTACTACCAGGACATCTGAAGATAAGCCTGAACATTAGAGACATGATGGTTCTTCAGATTATTTGTGAATTAAAAGCCTCCCTGTGACTGATTATAAACTTTTCTCCATTCAGACTAAAGCAGACGGAGGTTTTTCTCTGCGAAGGTCAAACAGTACAGAGTACCTGCCCAGACATAGCTCCCTACCTGGATATGGCTCCGCCTCCCCCAACACCAAGCAACGCAACCCAGTCCACAGACGCTCCATCAGTGAGTGATTCTTGTTATTTATATGTACAGCTGGCTGTAATGTTCCTTGAAAGCAAATCTATGTCTATGTATAAGTCAGAAAAAGGATTTAGATTCATTACATCTCTAAAGAAACACTTTGTATTGATATGAAGTTAACCCAAACACATTTAGCTGTAAAGTGTCATAAGTTAGAATTTTTTAGTTATCCCCTACCCCTCAAAAAAGAGTCCAGAATAAAATACTTCCTCACTGTCTAACTGGGAAATTAGCTACAGAGACCAAAACAGTTTTTTGTACCAGGCTGTAAACATGTTTATTTCTGCTGTGAAGTTGGACATTTGAACATGGGGACTTATGGAGACTGACTCACTTCTGGAGCCAGCCTCAAGTGGACGACAAGAGGTGCAGTTTGTGGCTTCACTTCACAGACATGGAGGTTGCCGCTTTGTAGAAACGGGTGTGCTGAATATTGAATATCTGATCACAAACCTCAGTTACAGCAGGTCTGTTTGGAGGAATAGACCTTTTTGACAGCAGCTATTTTGACGTGAAATATTAGGGTCAATGCAGCTGTTTCCAATGATACGAATTAAGGAATTAAGGTCTGTAACTTAAACTAGATACATATCAGGTGAGACAAACAAAAAGACAAAGAGTTGTCATGTTGCTACATCACTGCTGGATGTTTAACATGTCAATAACATGTCAGCTGTTGAGTTTACAGACTGGTTGGTTTTCTGCAGACATGTTCAGCAGCTCCAAGCTGAAACACAGCACCTCCGATAGCGCCGACAAGAACGGAGTGAAGAACAGACTGAAGAAGTTCATCATCAGACGTCCGTCCATGAAGACTCTGCAGGAGAAAGGCCTCATCAAAGGTTTCTGTTCTTTCATTACACACTAAAGCCTAATGAACATTTACAGCTGTAAGGTCATGAGTCCTTAAACCTTCTGTAACATTAACGATTAATCAGTTAACATGATCATGTCTGCCACAGATCGAGTTTTTGGCTGCCATCTTTTGACACTCTGTGAACGTGAAGGAAGCACGGTGCCGAGGTTCGTTCAGCTCTGTTTGGAAGCCATAGACAAGCGAGGTACATTCAATCTTAAACACATCACAAGAGAGCTGATGATTTCTGCACTTTGTTTTTTAGTGGACATTTTAATCCATTTGTTCCTATGTTGAAATTTTTTCATCTGTCTGCTGAGCATTCACCATTTATTTTTATACATGACGGTATAAAGACATCACATATGATATCACAAAACAAATCACAAAAAACTTTGCCACATCGTGGACTAAAGCTGCCCAAGGCGCACCATGGTCCATTACTCAGTCAACAAGGGTTACTCTGTGGGAAAACTTCAGTCAGACTTCTGTAGAGTTGTGTACCACCACACTAAATTCCTGTGTTCAACTGTGTTTTCAGGTCTGGAGGCTGACGGGATCTACAGAGTCAGTGGAAATCTGGCCACAATCCAGAAACTTCGCTTCATCGTCGATCAAGGTCAGTTCAACAGAAACTATTTCTTCACTCTGACTCTCTGATCATACTGAATGTTTCCATTAGACACTGTGTTCAAATAAATCCTAATGGTTTTCTGTTGTGTTTTTTCACAAAAAGGCTCAGTCCTACCCTTTTTTGCTGCATGTCACCCTCCTCACTGTGTGACTCTTCAGCTCTGTATCAAAAACAAGCAGCAACCTCTGGTGCTGGGAATTGAAGCCAATGCGGAAATGCTAAAAACTGTAATTCCTTAAGCAGCCACTTGAAGCTGGCTCCAGAAGTGAGCCAACGTCCATAAGCAGCTGTATTAAAATCTCCAACTTGACTCTTGATCTCGTTCTTTCATATGGCATTGAAATTGATAATCTAATAGTCTTTCCACAGAATCCTCTTCTGTCTGACCATTTTTTAATAACCTTTGAGTTCATACTACCGGACTATAAGCCTTTGTGCAGAAACTTCTACAGCAGATGTTTATCTGATAGTGCTGTAGCCAAATTTAAGGAAGTGATTCCTTCAGCATTGAATCAAATGCCATGTCTAACTGTAACAGAGGACTTGTCTACTTCCTTTAGCCACCCACAAATAGACCATCTTGTTGATAGTATTACAGGCTCATTACGGACAACTCTAGACTCTATTGCACCTCTGAAAAAGAAGACAATTAAACAAAGAAGGCTAGCACCATGGTATAGCCAGCAGACTCGTAAATTAAAGCAAGAGGCACGTAAATCTGACGCAAATGGCCACTAAACTGGAAGAATCTCATCTAGTCTGGCAAGATAATCTCAAAACATACAGGAAGGCTCTCCGTAATGCCAGAGCAGCCTATTACTCTTCTTTAATTGAGGAGAATAAGAACAACCCCAGGTTTCTCTTCAGCACTGTAGCCAGGCTAACAGAGAATCACAGCTCTACTGAACCATCTATTCCTTTAGGTCTAAGTAGCAATGACTTCATGAGCTTCTTTAATGATAAGATTATAACTATTAGAGACAAAATCCATCACCTCTTGCCCTCAACAGACATTGATCTGCATTCTGATACAGCAAGTTTTGAAACAGCTGTAAAACCTGATATGTATTTAGACTGTTTTTCCCCCATCGACCTTCATCAAATAACTTTAATCATTTCTGCAGCTAAGCCGTCATCCTGTCTCTTAGACTCCATCCCAACCAGGTTGCTCAAGGATGTTTTACCTGTAGTTAGTAATTCGTTATTGGATATGATTAATCTGTCTTTATTATCAGGATATGTACCACAGTCCTTTAAGGTAGCTGTAATTAAACCTCTTCTTAAAAAGCCCACTCTAGACCCAGAGGTCTTAGCCAACTACAGACCGATATCAAACCTTCCCTTTCTGTCTAAGATACTTGAGAAAGCTGTAGCTAATCAGCTGTGTGACTTTCTCCATAACAATAGTCTATTTGAGGATTTTCAGTCAGGATTTAGAGTGCATCATAGCACAGAGACCGCATTAGTCAAAGTTACAAATGACCTCCTAATGGCATCAGACAAAGGACTCATCTCTGTACTTGTCCTGTTAGATCTTAGTGCTGCATTTGACACCATTGACCATCAAATTCTTTTACAGAGACTGGAACATCGAATTGGCATCAAAGGAACCGCCCTAAGCTGGTTTAAATCGTACTTTTTAGATCGATCTCAGTTTGTTCACGTCAATGATGAATCCTCCATGCAGACCAAAGTTTGTCATGGAGTCCCACAAGGTTCTGTACTTGGACCACTTCTATTCAGTTTATATATGCTTCCTTTAGGGAACATTATTAGGAATCACTCTATCAATTTTCATTGTTATGCTGACGACACCCAATTATATTTATCGATCAAGCCTGATGCAACCAATCAGTTAACTAAACTCCAAGCATGCCTTAAGGATATAAAAAGTTGGATGACCTACAATTTTTTGATGTTAAATTCAGACAAAACTGAAGTTCTTGTAATTGGACCCAAACACCTCAGAAACTCTCTTTCTAGAGACTTAGTTACTTTAGATGGGATCACCCTGGCCTCCAGCTCCACTGTAAAGAATCTTGGAGTTGTTTTTGATCAGGATTTGTCCTTTAACGTCCACATAAAACAAATTTCGAGGACTGCATTCTTCCACTTACGTAACATCGCTAAAATCAGACGCATTGTCTCTCAGGCGGATGCAGAAAAACTAGTCCACGCATTTGTTACTTCAAGGCTGGACTATTGTAACTCTTTGTTATCAGGCTGCTCTAATAAGTCTCTGAGGACTTTGCAGTTAATTCAGAATGCTGCTGCACGTGTTCTGACAGAAACCAAGATCAGAGATCACATCTCTCCCATTTTGGCTTCCTTGCATTAGCTACCTATTAAATATAGAATAGAATTTAAAATTCTTCTCCTTACTTACAAAGCTCTTCATGGTCAGGCACCATCATATCTAAAAGAGCTCATAGTACCTTACTACCCCTCTAGAACACTGCGCTCTCAGGACGCTGGGTTCCTTGTGGTTCCTTGTGGTTCCTATAGTCTCCAAAAGTAGATTGGGAGCCAGAGCTTTCAGCTATCAGGCTCCTCTTCTGTGGAACAAACTACCATTCTGGGTTCGGGAGGCAGACACGGTCAACACTTTTGAGAGTAGACTGAAGACTTTCCTTTTTGATAAAGCTTATAGTTAGGGCTGGCTCAGGTCATCCCTTAGTTATCCTGCCATAGGATTAGACTGCCGGGGGACTCAAATCATTGATTTGATTTGATTTGATTTACAAATAAAATCTGATTTGATTTGATTTTGATTTGATATGGGTGACATCAGGCTCTGTCCAATGTAAAAGACATCAGATGTTGATCTATATTTCCCACTCAGTGGAAGATTATGCTGTTTCTATCACTGTGCACACGAAGGATCATGTCTTTTCTGGTTTGTCCCCCCAGAGGAGGACCTGAACCTGGACCACAGTCAGTGGGAGGACATCCACGTCGTCACTGGCGCCCTCAAGATGTTTTTCCGTGAGCTGCCCGAGCCGCTGTTCCCCTTCAAGTCCTTCCAGCCATTTGTGGAAGCCATCAGTGAGTCAAAACTAAAAGTCTGGAACCTAGACCAACACACAAACATGCACACTAAATAAATTAATAAATAAAACAAAACATAAAAAAACAAGGACATGTCATGAGTTGTGTCAAACAGGTAAAAATCGCAGTTTCTTCATAAAATAAATAAATGTAATGGATGTTGCCAATAATACATATATTTCATATTTCACGTGATAATTTTACACTCTGTTTTATTAAAGCTGCTTTTTCAAACTTCAGTAATGATCAACAGAGAGAAACTCTGAAACAGAAATATTATGTAGTCACAAAGACAAATTTAATACACGTTAAACTATGATGTTTACACGTTAAGCTACGATGTTGACACACATTAAACTACGATGTTCACATGTTAATCTACGATGTTGACACACGTTAAACTACGATGTTGACACATGATAAACTAAGATGTTTACACATTAAGCTACGATGTTGACACACATTAAACTACGATGTTTACACAGGTTAAACTACAATGTTTACACGTTAAGCCACGATGTTGACGATGATGATGATGATGATGACACACATTAAACTATGATGTTGAAACACATTAAACTACAATGTTTACACAATAAGCTACGATGTTGACACACGTTAAACTACAACATTTACACAGGTTAAACTACGATGTTTACACGTTAAGCTACGATGTTGACACACATTAAACTACAATGTTTACACGTTAAGCTACGATGTTGACACATGTTAAACTAAGATGTTTACACATTAAGCTACGATGTTGACACACGTTAAACTACGACATTTACACAGGTTAAACTACGATGTTTACACAGGTTAAACTACGATGTTTACATGTTAAGCTACGATGTTGACACACATTAAACTATGATGTTGAAACACATTAAACTACAATGTTTACGCGTTAAGCTACGATGTTGACACACATTAAACTACGATGTTTACATGTTAAGCTATGATGTTGACACACATTAAACTACGACGTTTACACAGGTCAAACTACGATGTTTACACGTTAAGCTACGATGTTGACACGCGTTAAACTACGATGTTTACACAGGTTAAACTACGATGTTGACACACGTTAAACTACGATGTTTACACAGGTTAAACTACGATGTTGACACACATTAAACTACGATGTTTACACGTTAGGCTACGATGTTGACGCGTGTTAAACTACGATGTTTACACAGGTTAAACTACGATGTTGGCACACGTTAAACCACCATGTTTACACATTAAGCTACGATGCTGACACACGTTAAACTATGATGCTTACACATGTTAAACTACAATGTTGAAACATGTTAAACTACGATGTTGACACAAGGTAAACTACGATGTTGACACACGTTAAAGTACGATGTTTACACAGGTTAAACTACGATGTTTAGATAGATAGATAGATAGATAGATAGATAGATAGATAGATAGATAGATAGATAGATAGATAGATAGACTTTATTCATCCCAAGCTGGGAATTTATAGTGCAGCAGCAGCATTACACAGTAATATTTTACAATATTTTACACAGGTTGAGCTATGATGTTGACACAAGGTAAACTACGATGCTTACACATGTTAAACTACAATGCTGACACAAGGTAAATTACGATGTTCACACATGTTAAACTACGATGTTGACACACGTTAAACTACGATGTTTACACGTTAAACTACAATGTTTACACAGGTTAAACTACGATGTTGACACAAGGTAAACTACGATGTTGACACACGTTTAACTACGATGTTCACACATGTTAAACTACGATGTTTACACAGGTTAAACTAAAACGTGATGCACACATTAATCTTCAGCTGCTGTCATTTCTCTGAACAGAGATCAAGGAATCCAAGCACAAAGTTCAGGCTGTGAAGAAACTGATCCAGGAGCTGCCCAAACCCAACAGGGACACCATGAAGTTACTCTTCAGCCACCTGCACAGGTATACTTGCATACTGTTGAACTACAACTTCAACCAGCTGAAAACATTGGTAACCTTACAGTTTAAAAAGCAGTTGATTTGGTTGATTAGATAACTGATCAATGGACAGAAACTGACTCATTAAGGCTGACATTGGTACAGCTGGATCTTGTAAACTCTTTGTGTTCTCGTGTTTATTCAGTTTTGTTCCTTCTGCTGTATTTCAGAGTTCTGGACTTTTCCAGGAAGAACCTGATGTCCACTCAGGGCATCGGCATCGTGTTCGGCCCAACACTGATGTGGCCTGAGCTGGATGCAGGAAACATGGCGGTCAACATGGTCTACCAGAACCAGATCGTGGAGTTCATCCTAATCGAGAGCCAACAAATCTTCAACCTGGACAAGAAGTAAAGTGCCCTGAGGTGGACCCGATCCTCCGATGGACTCATATTTACACATCGAAGCTAAAAACAACCAGATTCTTTCAGAAATGTAGACAGAGGCTGGACTGTAAAAAAAAAATGAATGGATGGTTTATTTCCTTTTTAATGAACACAAACTGATCAATAATAAAGAGTTTAAATGTCAATGACTTATTTACCACCATGGAATCACCACACCTGAAAAAACTTTAAAGTTCAAAGGCTGTCTTTGAGTTCTTTCTTTCCATGTTTGAAAGATCCAAAAAAAAAAAAAAAAAAAAAAAAAAAATATATATATATTTATATATATTATATATATATATATATATATATATTATATCAAAAAAATAATGTACAGCAGAGTAAGCAGTGTATTTATAATTTATAGCAGAGTACAGCAGTATATTCAGATGATGTACAGAGTACAGTTGTATACTGTATTATAATAAGACAGAGGTTCTCTGTATGTGCCACTTCCATTTAGGCAGTGGAAGAAGCACACTAAAACCCAATGTAATATGTCCAATGACCTATGATAAATGGACTATATTATAGAGCTCCTTTTTAATCTTCTGACCACTCCAAGGTTTTTTTCACTACATATCTCATTCACACATTTATATATTGATGGTGTTGACTGGCATGCAAGGTGCAGGTGCTAGCTGGGCTAGGTGGGATCTGAACCATCGACCATCTAATTTTTGGACGACTCAACCCTTGAACCCACAGTCTGTACTACAAACTAAACCACAGACTAAACCATGAACTGTACCACTGACCGAACCTGAACCACTGCTGCTGGATTATAGGACAGGGATTATACATGATGGGTACAATTGATCTGGAAGGGGGACGGTTATCAGTGATAAGATCTGGTCATGTTCTGTCAGTGTCATGTAACTGTGCTTCTTCCGTGAGACACGTATGAACAGGTTTTTCAGTTTATTGCAGCGTCCAGGTTTTGGACAGTTACACGGGACGTCGCGGGACTACGTCCAGGTTTTGTACAGTCCGCGGGGACGTCACGGAGACTACGTCCAGGTTTTGTACAGTCCGCGGGGACGTCACAGAGACTACATCCAGGTTTTGGACAGTCTGCGGGGACGTCACAGAGACTACATCCAGGTTTTAGACAGTCTGTGGGGACGTCTCAGAGACTACGTCCAGGTTTAGACCGTCTGTGGGGACGTCTCAGAGACTACGTCCAGGTTTTAGACAGTCTGTGAGGACGTCACAGAGACTACGTCCAGGTTTTAGACAGTCTGTGGGGACGTCTCAGAGACTACGTCCAGGTTTTAGACAGTCTGTGGGGACGTCTCAGAGACTACGTCCAGGTTTTAGACAGTCTGTGGGGACGTCTCAGAGACTACGTCCAGGTTTTAGACAGTCTGTGGGGACGTCTCAGAGACTACGTCCAGGTTTTAGACAGTCTGTGAGGACGTCACAGAGACTACGTCCAGGTTTTAGACAGTCTGCGGGGACGTCTCAGAGACTACGTCCAGGTTTTAGACAGTCTGTGGGGACGTCACAGAGACTACGTCCAGGTTTTAGACAGTCTGCAGGGACGTCACAGAGACTACGTCCAGGTTTGACGTGTCCCTTTAATATATTCTAAATGGTGAGGATGGGTGCACTTCTGACCCATTATGTGATTCTGGTCTATTCTCCGGTCCACTTTCGGACCGGTTCTGACGGCTCGCCACTCTCCCTGACAGAAGGCGGGCATTTCCAGCCGTCCCACGTCAGGACGCCGAACGGGATTGGTGGAAGAACACGGGTCGAGCAGCTTCGACACGTTCTATTGGCCAGTGCTGGTGTCAGTCACGTGACGAAGCCGTGGACTCTGGAAGAAGGAGGAAAAAAAACAAACTAATCCGAGCGGCGGCCATCTTGCCAGTACTTGCTCCAGCGGGGAGAGAGTGACGCGAGGCCGGACGGAGAGCAGCGACCCTCGGCTGTTTGTGTTCACTCAGTCCGGCATGATAGACACGACCTGCCCTCGCAGCTCGAGCTAAGCCTCCATGGTTCTCCTCCTCGGTCTCCAGTCAGGAATCACAGCAGGCTGCGAGCTGTGGAGGTACCGGGCCAGCTAGCTGCTCGGTGACCCAGCGGCGCTGCGAGGACTGCGGCTTTGCTCGGGAACATTTCGGCTGATGGTGGAGGACCTGGACCGGGTCTCTGACCCCAGATCACAGCAACGGTTTGCCGTGCTAACATGCTGTGAACCCCCGGCTTCACCTTCCCTCCAGCTCTGACTGTTACTGTCCAGGGAAAGCGACAGTTTCTGAGAAGAAGAGCCGTCTGCGGAGCCGCTTCATCCCGCTTTAACACCGAGCCGAGGGACATGTTTCCGAAGAAGAAAGGACACCTCGACTGTCACAGACCAGCCGCATAAACCGACACCGGCAGCACCGACACCGGCCCGCTCAGCCGCCTCTGACCAGATGAAGACAGCTCAAAGTCGGCCGGTCTTTAACGGCTGTTCGGCGGTGCTTCCTGCTCACACACCGGCCTCTCTGACCGGGCCTGTCCGCACATAAACGGGACTGGACGAGTCCGGGCCGGGACATGGTGTCAGAGGCACCGCTAGTTTAAAGGGCGCTAATCCGGCTGAAATTACGGAACGAGTCTATCAACGATGGGATCAGCCACCAAACTGGCCTTCAGCGTGTTCCTCATCTCCTGCTCCTCAGGTGAGTCACCTGTCTGAGGGTCAGCTGATTCCCCTTGATGGTTTGTTTACAGTATGACCACGTGACCAAAGCGAGCCCGGTTACGTTGGCTCAGGTTCTGGCATGACAGACAGCATTCCCTCATCAGCGACCAGGACCTGTAAACGTCCTCTTCCTCTTCCAGGTGGTCCAAAACACCTGTGGTACCAACACTACCACTGCCCCTCTGAGCTCACAGTCCGGCTAACAGACTGAGCTAACAGCAGCTAACAGACTGAGCTAACAGCAGCTAACAGACTGAGCTAACAGCAGCTAACAGACTGAACTAACATGAACTAACAGCAGCTAATAAACTGAGCTAACATGAACTAACAGCAGCTAACAAACTGAGCTAACAATAGCTAACAAACTGAGTTAACATTAGCCAACAGCAGCTAACATGAGTTAACAGCAGCTAACAGACTGAGCTAACATGAGCTAACAGCAGCTAACAGACTGAGCTAGCATGAACTAACAGCAGCTAACAGACTGAGCTAACAGCAGCTAACAAACTGAGCTAACAATAGCTAACAAACTGAGTTAACATTAGCTTACAGACTGAGCTAACATTAGTTAACAGCAGCTAACATGAGCTAACAGCAGCTAACAGACTGAGCTAACATGAGCTAACAGCAGCTAACAAACTGAGCTAACAATAGTTAACAAACTGAGTTAACATTAGCTAACAGACTGAGCTAACATTAGCTAACAGACTGAGTTGACATTAGCTAACAGCAGCTAACAGACTGAGTTAACATTAGCTAACAAACAGAGTTAACATTAGCTAACAGACTGAGCTGACATTAGCTAACAGACTGAGCTGACATTAGCTAACAGACTGAGCTAACATTAGCTAACAGATTGAACAGACATTAGCTAACAGCAGCTAACAGACTGAGCTGACATTAGCTAACAGACTGAGTTAACATTAGCTAACAAACTGAGCTAACATTAGCTAACAGCAGCTAACAGACTGAGTTAACATTAGCTAACAAACTGAGCTAACATTAACTAACAGACTGAGCTGACATGAGCTAACAGCAGCTAACAAACTGAGCTAACACGAGCTAACAGCAGCTAACAGACTGAGCTGACATGAGCTAACAAACTGCGTTAACATAAATTAACAGCAGCTAACAGGCTGAGCTAACATTAGCTAACAGCAGCTAACACACTGAGCTAACATAAGCTAACAAACTGAGCTAACATTAGCTAACAAACTGAGCTAACATTAGCTAACAGCAGCTAACAAACTGAGCTAAGAGCAGCTAACAGCAGCTAACAGACTGAGCTAATATTAGCTAACAGACTGAACTAACATTAGCTAACAGACTGAATTAATATTAGCTAACAGACTGGGCTAACATTAGCTAACAGACTGAGCTAACATTAGCTAACAGCAGCTAACAGACTGAGCTAACAGCAGCTAACAGACTGAGCTAACATTAGCTTTTTCCTCGCCACCGTTGCTCATGTTGAACTGTTGGTCTCTGTAAATCATATCGTACAGTTTGACCTGCTCTGTGTGGAAAGTGTCATGAGATCACTGAAGTTATGATGGAGCTGTAGAAATGAACTGAACAGACTCTGCTTTGATGTTTAGAGGAAAATATGGAGACCAGGATCGATTGTTTGTCTGTCTTCATCTGACGCTGAATCAGTCTGGGACATCCTACTGACACATTACAGCTGTGTGTTTGTAACCTGTCCTCCTGTCTCTTCCTCAGGTGTGTTGTTGTTAACCTGTCCTCCTGTCTCCTCCTCAGGTGTATTGTTAACCTGTCCTCCTGTCTTCTCCTCAGGTCTGTTGTTAACCTGTCCTCCTGTCTCCTCCTCAGGTGTGGTGTTAACCTGTCCACCTGTCTTCTCCTCAGGTGTGGTGTTAACCTGTCCTCCTGTCTCCTCCTCTGGTGTGGTGTTAACCTGTCCTCCTGTCTCCTCCTCAGGTGTGTTGTTAACCTGTCCTCCTGTCTCCTCCTCAGGTGCGATCCTGGGTCGATCAGATACTCAAAAGTGTGTCCACTACAACTACAACCCTTCGTCTTCGTTCTCGTCCTCATTGGAGAGCCGGGGGAACGTCAGTGGGGAGGTCACCTGTTCAGGAGAGAAGGATAAAAGGCTTCACTGCTTTGCCACCTGGAAGAACGTGTCTGGAGTTGTCCAGGTGGTCAAACAGGGCTGCTGGCTGGATGACGTCAACTGTTACGACAGGTGAGAGACACCTGAGAGATAGACGTGAAGGACATGTTGATCTGTTACTGCAGGTGAGAGACACTTGAGACGGACATGAAGGACAGGTTGATCTGTTACTACAGGTGAGAGACACTTGAGACAGACGTGAAGGACAGGTTGATCTGATGACGCAGGTGAGAGACACCTGAAAGACAGACGTGAAGGACAGGTTGATCTGTTACCACAGGTAAGAGACACCTGAAAGACAGACATGAAGGACAGGTTGATCTGATGACGCAGGTCTGGGGTTGGTACTTGCAGTCCACGAGGTAAACTGACACCTCTGAAGCTTCCAGTGGTCCAGTCATGCTTGTCTGTTGTTGCAGTCATCTGTCATTGTCTGTTTTTGTCATCATCTCTTCAGGTGACCCACACCCTGACATCTATTGGGTCACCTGACCCACACCCTGACATCTGTTGGGTCACCTGACCCACACCCTGATATCAATAGGTGGACCAGCTGTAACAGCAAAAGTGTGAAACAGGAAGTGTGGTGTTGTTCTTCTCCTGACAGGACCGAGTGTGTGGAGATGAAAGATGTTCCTGAAGTCTTCTTCTGCTGCTGTGAAGGAAGTCTGTGTAACCACAAGTTCTCCTACAGTCCGGACACCAACCAGACCCCAGTACCATGTAAGACCCATGTAGACCTGGTACCATGTAAGACCCACGTAGACCTGGTATCATGTAAGACCCACGTAGACCTGATCAGGATGTTCTGGAGGATTTCATACCTGAACTGTAACTTTTATAAATGTACTTATTACTTGTAATGTTTGGCCCTCTCCTGTTTCCATAGCGACGAACAAACCAGTGACGGCGAGGCCTCCGGTGCTCACCACTCTGATGTACTCAGTGGTTCCCATCATGGCCATCTCCGCCATCGTACTCATCTCCTTCTGGATGTACCGACACCACAAACTGGCCTACCCACCTGTCCTGGTACCCACACAGGTGAGACACATCGTACAGAGGGATTAGTTCTTAATTGTTCCATCAGGTTCATGTCTGTCATGAGCAGATAACATTCGACTTGATCTCCCATCAACATTTAATGAATGCACTACAGAGAAACATCAGTGAACGACTTGTGAAGTTTAAATTATTTTCCTTTGTTCTCTGAATCTCTAAACTTAAACTGAGGCTGCTGAACAGAACCAGACCTGGAGAGACTTTTATACCCTGTTTATATATTATTAGTGTGGCTGCCCAAATCTTTATTGAGTGTGCCTGAAAGAGCACACTCTTTAAAATCTCTCGGGCTTATTCTTATTAGTGTGGATGCCCAGAGGGGTATAAACGGTACACACAGGTTATAAACAGGGTATACACAGGGTATACACGGGTTATAAACAGGGTATACGCAGGTTATAAACAGGGTACACACAGGTTTTAAACAGGGTATACGCAGGTTATAAACAGGGTATACACGGGTTATAAACAGGGTATACATAGGTTATAAACAGGGTATACACAAGTTATAAACAGGGTATACACAGGGTATACACGGGTTATAAACAGGGTATACGCAGGTTATAAACCGGGTACACACAGGTTATAAACAGGGTATACACAGGTTATAAACAGGGTATACACAAGATATACACGGGTTATAAACAGGTTATGCACAGGTTATAAACAGGTTATGCACAGGTTATAAACGGGGTATACGCCGGTTATAAAGAGTATACAAAGGGTTTACACAGGGTATAAACAGGTTATACACAGGGTATAAACAGGTTATACACAGGGTATACGCAGGTTATAAACAGGGTAAACAGGTTATACACAGGGTATAAACAGGTTATACACAGATTATACACAGGGTATAAACAGGTTATACACAGGGTAAACAGGTTATACACAGGGTATAAACAGGTTATACACAGATTATACACAGGGTATACGCAGGTTATAAACAGGGTATACACAGATGTAGAGTATCAGTGTATGTCTGACTGTGACCTGTTTCTGCCTCTCAGCACGCTTTTCATATCATGATTGAGGTAAGAAGATCAAACTGCTCCATCGCTGCCTGTTTGCCATGTTTCTCTTTCAGTTTGCATCTTTATCTTCATATTATTACTTTATATTATTTTATTTTATTATTTATTTATTTGTTCTGATGTGTTGTCTGATGGTGTCATGTTCTAAAAAAACGTCATTTCCATGTACTGATCACCCGATGTGCATGATTAATATGAATCATATGAGACTGTGAGGACAGAGTTTCTAGACTTGCATGCATTCAGGCAGTGGGCATGACTATGACGGGAAAAGGCTGATGAACCAGGATCCATAAGAACACACACTATAACACACAATAACATGATAACACACAATAACACGGAAACCCTGAAACCCCACTGGGCCGGTCCACGGTGCGTTGCGTGAGTGTCGCGTATGTGGTCGTCCTCAGGGACTGTTTCAGAAGCGAGCGTTTAGCCTGCCAGACTTTGTTTACTTGCTCAGATTTGGCCATTTTCCCTTTGCCATTTTAAATATGCTACATAGTTAATTAGTTTCTCTTTTGTCTGTTTTTACGACCGGCAGTTTGCACTGGGTATTTTATTTTGAAAATCCACCAGATTCTCTATACTTTTTCTGTGCCTGGCTTCTGCCCACTAGAGGTAGTCTGTGTAAATTGACGCCTGCTGCTCACGTCAAGCGTCTGAAATGGACCACGGTGGAGCCAGTGGGGTTTGATACATTGACTAGAATGGCCGCGTATTACTCACGATGACGTGCCGTGGATGGGCCCGGTGGGGTTTGGGCGTAACGCATAATAACACACGATAACACACAATAACATGATAACACACTATAACACACAATCACAGGATAACACACTATAACATGATTACACACGATAACACACTATAACACACGCGTACACATGATAACACGATTACACACTATAACATGATAACACACGCGTACACACTATATCACACGTTAACACACTATAACATGATATCACACAAGAACACACAATACCACGATAACACACAAAAATTTAATTTTTAATTTTTATTTATATAGCACCATACATCTTCAAGTTATCTCATGACACTTTTCATACAGAGGTCTAGGACCGTACTCTATAATATTATTTACAGACAGTTCCACCATGAGAAAGCACTTGGTGACGGTGGCAAGGAAAAACTTCCGGCAGGGTTAGGGTTAGGCAGAAACCTCGAACAGACCCAAGCTCATTCGCAGACAGTCATCCACCACGACCGGTTGAGTTAAAGATAGAGAGTGGCAGATAGTCCCCCGGTAGTCTAGTCCGTTAGCAGCATAACTAAGGGATGACCTGAGTCAGCACTAACTATAAGCTCTATCAAAAAGGAAAGTCTTCAGTCTACTCTTAAAGGTGTTGACCGTGTCTGCCTCCTGAACCCAGAATGGTAGTTTGTTCCACAGAAGAGGAGCCTGATAGCTGAAAGCTCTGGCTCCCAATCTACTTTTGGAGACTATAGGAACCACAAGGAACCCAGCGTCCTGAGAGCGCAGTGTTCTAGAGGGGTAGTAAGGTACTATGAGCTCTTTTAGATATGATGGTGCCTGACCATGAAGAGCTTTGTAAGTAAGGAGAAGAATTTAAATTCTATTCTAGATTCAATAGGGAGCCAATGCAAGGAAGCCAAAATGGGAGAGATGTGATTGGTGTGTGAATACGCCAAAACGATGTCGGACTCCGTAGTTTTCTCTGGTCCCCTCCCCAATGTGACCAGTGACGACATGTTTAGCCGCATGTCGTCATTTCACCGCTGGCTGTCGAGGTGGTGTCCAGCAAACGATGTGGGCTTCATAGATAATTGGACCCCTTTCTGGGGAAAACCTGGTCTGATTAGGAGAGACGGCATCCATCCCACTTTGGATGGAGCAGCTCTCATATCTAGAAATATGGCCAAGTTTATTAGCTGACCAAAACCATGTCGACAACCCAGAGTTGAGACCAGGAAGCAGAGCTGCAGTCTTACACGCTCTCTGCGCCTCCATTAGAGCAGCTGCCCACCCAGTCCTTTAGTATAGAGACTGTGTCTGTCCCCGTCCACCCAGTCCTTTAGTATAGAGACTGTGTCTGTCCCCGTCCACCCAGTCCTTTAGTATAGAGACTGTGTCTGTCCCCGTCCACCTACATTATTTAAAGATAAAACAAATGGAAGAGGAGTTCATCATAAAAACTTAATACAAATTAAATCAACATCTCCAACAGTCCAAAATAAGAGAATTGAATGTGGACTCTTGAATATCAGGTCTTTGTCATCTAAAGCTGTCTTAGTCAATGAATTAATATCTGATTATGATATTGATTTGTTTTGCCTCACTGAAACCTGGCTGCAGGAGGATGAATATGTTAGCTTAAATGAATCCACTCCTCCGAGTCATTATAATACTCATGTTCCTCGAAGTACTGGTCGAGGTGGTGGAGTTGGAGCCATATTTGACTCAAGTCTATTAATAAATCCTAAACCTAAACTAAATTCACTTAGTTTAGCTTTAGGATAAAATGTAAATTTTTAGGTTTTTAATTTACATTTTACACAGTTGTGTAAAATGTAAATTAAAAACAGAACACAATCATTTGCAAATCATTGCAAACCCATATTTTATTCCTAACAGAACATAAACAACATACCACGTGTTAAAACTGAGACATTTTACCATTTCATGGAAAATATTAGCTCATTTTAAAATTGATGGAAGCAACACATCAAATCAAATTGTATTTGTATAGCCCATTTGTATAGCCCATTTTCCTCTGAGGCTTTACAATCTGTACAGGGAGTGACACCCTCTGTCCTTAGACCCTCGGTTCCAGTGAGGAAAAACTTGCCTACAAAAAACCCATCTCAAAAAAGTTGGAACAACTGATTTTTATTTGATTTGACAGGGGCAACAAAAGGCTGGAAAAGTATATGGCACAAATCAAAAACAACTGGAGGAGCATTTGACAGTTAATTAGGTTAATTGGCAACAGGTCAGTAACATGACTGGGTATAAAAGGAGCACATCAGAGAGGCAGAGCCTCTCAGATGTAAGTGAGTCGGTTTATTTACGCAGTACTAAGACTATCATTGTGGTTGTCCACATGAATGTTAAAATCACCTACAATAATTACTTTATCTGTTTTAAGGATCAAGCCTGATGCAAATTCTGCAAATTCAGATAAAAATTCAGAATAAGGACCTGGAGCTCGATATACTGTAACAAATAAAATTGGCTGCGATGTTTTCCAGGTTGGGTGAGTGAGGTTAAGAACAAGACTTTCAAATGAATTATAATTTAGTTTAGGTTTAGGATTTATTAATAGACTTGAGTCAAATATGGCTCCAACTCCACCACCTCGACCAGTACTTCGAGGAACATGAGTATTATAATGACTCGGAGGAGTGGATTAATTTAAGCAACATATTCATCCTCCTGCAGCCAGGTTTCAGTGAGACAGAACAAATCAATATCATAATCAGATATTAATTCATTGACTAGGACAGATTTAGATGACAAAGACCTGAGTCCACATTTAATTCTCTTATTTTGGACTGTTGGAGATGTTGATTTAATTTGTATTAAGTTTTTATGATGAACTCCTCTTCTGTTTGTTTTATCTTTAAATAATGTAGGTGGACGGGGGACAGACACAGTCTCTATACTAAAGGACTGGGTGGGCAGCTGCTCTAATGGAGGCGCAGAGAAGCGTGTAAGACTGCAGCTCTGGATCAGAGAGAGAGAGGGTTTGAGTAGTTTTCAGTAAAGGGAGATGTGACTACATCTTCAACCAATACCTTGCCTGACTAGGCATAACCCTGAAACAATTAAAAAAAACAACATACTATAACACACCATAACACACAATAACATGATGACACATGATAACACACAATAACATCATAACACACTTTAACACACAATATCACAATAACATGCAACAACACCTGACACCTTTGTGTTCATGTTGTTCCCTCCAGGACCCCGGCCCACTGCCCCCCTCCCCAATCCTGGGCCAAAAGCCGCTGCAGTTACTAGAGATCAAAGCCAGGGGGCGCTTCGGCTGCGTGTGGAAGGCTCAGCTGCTCGGTGAATACGTGGCTGTCAAAATCTTCCCCGTCCAGGTCAGTACTGTCCGAGCTGCATCAAACACACTGTCGTCATCATCGACATGCAGGTCCAAACCTGACCACAGAACCATTTAGACTAATTGGACTTCCTGTATATTTAACTATTTGTTTGACAGATAGCTTTAGACTAACCACTAATTACCTGCAGCCAACTGAATCTGCCGTTGGCAGGTAACAGAACCGGGCTCAGCGACCGGGTTGGAGCCTCTGAGATCAACAGGGAATAACATTAAACTACCGACGTGATTTACAGACTTTTTGATGGAAACATTGATCAGTAGTGAAGCGCTAACTGTGGTTAGCTCGGTCAGTCATGTAGCTACCTGAACTGACTCAGCCCGGGACACCAGGAGCCAAACCCGGCAAGAAAACCACCTGATAGGCTGCTGTGTTCACTGTTAGACTGGACACTGCCGGTTCAGAGGTTCTGCTGCTGTGTTCACTGTTAGACTGGACACTGCTGGTTCAGAGGTTCTGTCGCTGTGTTCACTGTTAGACTGGACACTGCCGGTTCAGAGGTTCTGTCGCTGTGTTCACTGTTAGACTGGACTCTGCTGGTTCAGAGGTTCTGTCGCTGTGTTCACTGTTAGACTGGACTCTGCTGGTTCAGAGGTTCCGTTCGGTCTGGCCATGTTCACTGGAAGGTAGACGCTGATGCTAGCTAATAGTGCTAGCTACAGTGTGTAACACGACTCGCTATTGGCTGCTGCAAATATCAATCAACATCCATCAGCAGAGAAACGTGATGTCAGAGGTGTTTGTCGGTACCGTTGACCTCTGACCTCTTTGTTCTTTCAGGACAAGCAGTCATGGCAGAACGAGTACGAGATCTTCAACCTGAACGGGATGAAACACGAGAACCTGCTGCAATTCCTTGGAGCCGAGAGGAGAGGAAGCAACGTGGAGATGGAGCTGTGGCTTATCACGGCCTATCACGAGAAGGTGCTAACACCTGCTGGACAACCCGAGAACTGCAGCAGAACAACCCGAGAAACACAGCAGAACATGAACAGAACCCAGTTATCAGATCAGATATCTTTATTCTTATTGTGCAATTATACAACAAACACTAAAGAACTGGGATCAGTGTACAATTTAAAAAAAGATAATATATACTTTCATTCACACGTTTTATTTCACACACAGTTTATTCCACCGTATGCAGTTAAAACATAATTATTGCATTTAATTGCAGTTTATCATGTTGCGACGTGTTCCAGTTTGCTTTCAGCACAGAGTTGATCGTGGTGGTGGTGTTAGGATAAAAAGTGTTGTAGTGTTTCCTGGAGGGCGACAGTTCACACAAGTGTGCAGAGTGACAGGAGTCTTTCAGGATGTTGTTTGTCTTCTGCAGGCAGAGAGGTGAAGATGTCATCCAAGGCAGGTAGCTGTTGTTTTGTGATGTTCATTGTACTCTTGTTGATATTCAGTTATATGTGAGGACGATCGATGGAGCAGTGGCAGAATGACACGAGGAGCTGCTGTAATACGTTTACTGTCCTGAGACACAGTCAGGAGATACAGCCACTGTTGTGCCTTTCTCAGCTGTGCTGTTTGTTCCCTGTAATGTGTGCTCAGGAATTTAAAGCTGGACAAGCGCTCCACCTTCTCCCTGTTGATGTACAGTGGTGCATGAACATTCTGCCTGCTCCTGAAACCGACTGATTGCTTTTTTTTATGTTAATAGTCAGATTATTTCCTGTGCACACTCTGTCAGCTTCTGTACCTCCTCTCTGTAGGCAGACACGTCACCACAGTTGTGTCATCCGTGAATCTGACTGTTGCAGTGGTGTCATGTGATGGAGCACAGTCATGGGTGCATACGAGTGTCTGGAGCTGGTTGATGGTTGACTCTGGTGGAGCTGCTGCTATAAACATGGTGGAGTGTGTTCTGTATTCTCCGTCATCGAACATGTTGAATAGACTTTAACCTGCTACTGTTTGCTAATGGCTGTTAACACGTAGCCCAAAGCTTCTTTGCAACAACAGTGATGACGACTTCCTGTGGCAGGTAGAAGGGCGACATCGAGATAAACACTGCTGTGTCGTTGTTGTGTTTCACCTGTACTCATGTGACTGCTGGGACATAATCTGTATCTTAAATTATACAATCACAATATTGATTATATAGAATAATGATAGAAATAATGACAATGTCAGAGTATTAACTTCACCTGAGCACAGGTAAACCAGTGTGAGGTGTTACACCAGAACCTAACCCGTGTTCCATGTTCTCCTCAGGGTTCTCTGACGGACTACCTGAAGGCAAACGTCCTCTCCTGGTCTGAACTCTGTCTTATCGCTCAGTCGATGTCTCGAGGTCTCGCTTACCTGCACGAAGACGTACCTGGACACAAGGACGGCCACAAACCTGCCATCGCACACAGGTACACACATCACACACAGTGCACACATCACACTGTATAAACACAGGTGTTGTCCTGCGGGAGACGAGGTGTCACTGTCTGTTTTTCCAGGGACTTTAAGAGTAAGAACGTCCTGCTGAAGTCGAACCTGACCGCCTGTATCGCTGACTTCGGCCTCGCTCTCAGGTTTGAGGCAGGAAAATCTCCTGGAGACACACATGGACAGGTGAGAGAGCACACATGGACAGTGAAATGATTGTTGGTTTTAAATAAAGTCACCGATGGGGGATCTGATGATTGCCTCCTATGTGAATTCCGATTTGCCTTGAACTCTGCTGTGCACGAGTCCACTGGAGTAACGCCTGCAGACCTAAACCTGAGCCGTCCTCTGAAGGGTCACAGCTATGATTCAAGTGCTTACACCACAGCTGAACAAATAACAGAATTAAAAAGGTTTGAACACCAACATGGGAAAAGCAAGACAAAAACAAAAACTGAACTATGACAAAAGGAGAAGAAACAGGAATTTTACAGACAACGATCGTGTCTGGATCCGTACTCACCCTCAATCCGAAGCTGACAGGTCTTTTTCTAAACTTGCCCCCCGTTGGAAAGGCCCCTACAGAGTGGTGCAGAAAATGAGCCCACTCTGTTACCAGATCGTCCTGGAGGATTCAGGAATGGACCTCAAAGTGGTTAACATGGCACACATGAAACCTTGCTATCCCACAGCGGAGGAATGGGATAAGCAGCAACGCCATCAAGTCATGGAGATCTTTGAAGCCAACACAGATGACGAGGATTTTCTGGGCTTCTAATTTACTGTGTTATTTATATCACCTGTGCAGACTTTTTTCAGGGGGAGGAGGTATAACGAGCTACCCCCATCTCTGCCCACGTGATGTCACCGGTTGCCAGGCAACAGGTGCATGACCGTCCTTTAAAAGTGACGTCTATAAACCAACATGGCGGCGCGCTACCTGCATTTGCAAACCGGCACCGAAACGAGCGACAGTTCGGCGTTTCGTCCCCACACTGCGGAGAGCATAGTGAGGAAAAAGTACTGAGGCAACTTAGTCCCTGGATTTTACCCTCAATGCAGACTTGCAGGAATGACTTTTTGATTTCCAGCGTCGGAGGAGGAAGAGTCCCTGTGTGCCGGCTGGTGAGCTGAGGAAATCCGGAATATTAAAACGTTTTTTTTTTTTTTCTTTCCTATTGGAGGATTAAGTGTTTTTTGTTGGTGGAAAATATATTTTTGCTGGGAATAAACTGAAAGAACAAACCAGTTGTTTTTGGTTTGTACTGAACTGAACTGAACTGACTGTTGTGAACTGAATTGAACTGAAGAAGTGGACATTGTTTATGTTGTGTAATATATTTCAAACAAAAAGAAAAGTGGTATTTTGGTTTGTTCACCTTTTTGTTTAAGGTTGTATGAGTTTTGGTTTAAATTTATGCACCCTTTGTGTTGGTTTTCGTGAGAGGTAGCTAGTTTTTAAATTGTCAGGCTGAGTCCTGGCTGGCACCCCAAAAAAAAAAAAAAAAAAAATTAAATTAAATAGTTACCCCTAAAAACCGTCACATGCTGAGATGTTTGAAGTTGCTCTTCATGACAAACCGTGTTCGACACATCGTGTTATTCCAGTGTTTCAAAGTAAACAGTTGTCCTAAACCAGGTGTGTGTCCCTGTTTGTCCGTCAGGTGGGAACCAGGAGGTACATGGCCCCTGAGGTCCTGGAGGGTGCCATTAACTTTCAGAGAGACGCCTTCCTGAGGATAGACATGTACGCGCTGGGCCTGGTGCTCTGGGAGCTCGCCTCTCGCTGCAAAGCTGCAGATGGTAAGAAACTGGACATGAAATTTGGACCGGAAAAGTGATGATTGAGTAAAACTCTGAAGAGAACACGTCCCCCTTCTCTCTGGTCTACTGTGTTTGTCCTGGACTCTGATGGTCTAGGTCCAGTGGACGAGTACATGCTGCCTTTTGAGGAAGAGGTGGGTCAACATCCATCTCTGGAGGACATGCAGGAGGTGGTCGTCCACAAGAAGCTGAGACCGATACTCAGAGAGTGCTGGCAGAAACATGCTGTGAGTCGGACTATGTTACCCATAATGCACCACATACACATGATCTACTTTTGGTTCTGACCCCTGTTGTGGATGTTTTGGTTCTGACTCATGTTGTGGATGTTTTGGCACCCCCTGCAGGGTCTGTCTGTCCTCTGTGAGACGATTGAGGAATGCTGGGATCACGAGGCTGAAGCTCGGCTGTCGGCTGGCTGCGTAGAAGAACGCGTCGTGCAGATGCAGCGGCAGACGAGCGTCACGCCGCCTGAGGAGATCGTCACGGTCGTCACCATGGTAACCAATGTGGACTACCCGCCTAAAGAGTCCAGCCTATGACGAGGCAGAGGACCAATCAGGACGGAGCAGGGACTCCCTCAACAAGCGTTTTCTGTCTCTGATCACCGGTCAGGTGACCCAGAGGACAACATGGAGGACAGTCTCTGCAGGGAGCCACACTGACCTCCACCTCTGACATCATGACCTCCACCTCTGACATCATGACCTCCACCTCTGACATCAGTTCCTGTTTTGTATTACAAAATTAAAGACTTCCTGCAGACGTTTTCGACAGTGATGTGACTGTTTGGTTTTAATTTAACGGTTAAAAACTGTTTTCGTTTCTGTGAATGAAGAAACAGCTCCTGAATGTCTGTTTGTATGAATATATACACACACACAGGTTAGTATTATATGTTTATATATATCCTTTCAGATTTTATAATGTTTGTTCCAAGCTCAGTTTGAGTCCAGGTCCAGGTTCATGTCCAGGTCATACAGCTGGCCTGTTTTGGTTCAGTTCAAACAGACTCTGGTGCGTTGGTCATTGATCCAGTCCATGAGTTCAAAGCTGTCACTGACTGCGACCCTGACCACGGGTCAACATGTCCAATTATACAAATAACAGAATCATGGGACCAGAACCGCCCTGATCTCAGTGAAGGTCTCGTCTCAGAACGGACCAATCCGACAAAAGTGATTTATCGTTTTCTGAACTTTGAAAATTTTCATTTTGTTGTGAAAATAATTAGAATTTCATCCTGAAAGTTTCTTCACGTTGTTTCTTTGAATTTCCTCCAAAGTTCAGATGTTTGTAAAATCACTGAGTTGATTCAGAAATGGAGAGTCAGCAGCTGATCAGCTCAGATCAATAACACTGATCTATAACGCTGAAGAGTTCGATCGTTCTTGTTCGACTCCAAACGTTTTTCTAATGTTCACTGTTGATTTCTTCTTTTTGTTCTGATTCTGTGGACGAAATGTAGTTCAACATTTTGAAAAATAAAACTGAATTCATCAAAGTATATCTGATGATTGATTCATTGATATATTTCATGTGAAAGAAATCAAATTAATAAATAGTTCAGTGTTTCAGATCAAATCATTTGAAATGAAAATAAAGTTTCTTCTGCCCATTTTAAATGTTTTGATCTTCAAACAACATCGCCCACAAATGTACCATGAGACGTTCAGGGACCTGCAGCTCACTTTGAACTGTACAAAAGACTTTCACTGTAACGCCACAGTAACATCTTAACTTATGATGAAAGTATATGCTGTGTACGTATATGCTGCTCACCTGCACACACACACACACACCTGCTGCTCACCGTTCTCTGTTGGCTCAGTCAGTATTTAAACCTCCACACTGTCAGATTTCTGACTGTCCTGCACTCCCTATTTGGACTTCCTGTTGCTGAGACAGCTTGTCTTGGAATCTCCTCTTCACCTGTTCAGGTAAAACACCGTCTACCATCTGAAGTTCACGTTGAGGTTTTTCCTGTGATTTCAGATTGCTGTGTACTGTGTAACCACGTTCTCTGTAAACTGTGACATATTTATGATAAAATATTGTTGTGGAGATCTTGCTGAAGTCAAAGGTCAATGGTCAGGAGTTCAGAAAGTGTTCAGCAGCCTCTGATGTCTTATGCTGTATTATTTATTGATGCTTGTCCAAGGAGAATTAGAGACACTCAAAGTTCATCAGAAGTGCCTGAGTCGGTCTCAAATTCTGCCCAACTCATCCTGGTGGATCGACTTTAAACCCCAAGATAACACCACAAATACTACAGAATGAGTCACAGAGAATGTCTTTACCCATGGAGGTGTTATTGTCAGCATGTTCTAGTCTGGAGACACAGATGTCTGTTTACGCAGATTGGACCGTCAACAACAAGCTATCTATTATGTCTATGAAGGCAGCAACAGGTCTCTGTGACCCTGGACACCACAGTGTTGAGATAGACTGGCACCTACTGTTCCCAACCAAAGCCAAACAACTAATACTGCTGAGGACCTCAAGGCCCACACGGGACCTCAAGGCCCACACAGGACCTCAAGGCCCACACGGGACCTCGTGTAACCTAAGGATAAAAAATTCCTTAACAGTTTCTTCCTTCATAAGTTGAGTGTGAATGAGCTGAGACAGCTCGCTGTTAAACGTCAGCAGGTAGGACAACGTCAGAGGACTCACCTGTACAGAGATGCTGCGACAAACAAAGAAAAAACTTGATGTGTTGACTTTACAGTGAGAATGACTGGAGGTGTCGAGGAATGTGCTGCTGTCATGTCTGAACAGAAGTCATCTTTAGTCTGCTTACCTGAATGTTGTGACGGACTTCTCACTGCTCGTCTTTCCACTGACGGCCTTGTCATTAAAAATAAAAGATGTGACGAGCTTCATATCAGAGCTGAACACTTTAAATGTCTCAGAGCAGGAAAATGTTGGAAAGTTCAGTTAAATTTTATTTAGATAGTGTCAAATCATAACTTCAGTTTTCTCATGACACTTTCCATACAGAGCTCGATGACGATGATGATGATGTTCAGATTAAGATACAGTGATGTCCACCAGAGGGCGCCATGACATCACAGCTCCTCTGTCAGCTGACAGAAACAGTAAACTATAATGTAACATATGTATATAGTCTAATGTGTATGTAATGTTAAGAATCAAGTAAAGTCTGAGCACCAAACATGATGTGACTAAATAAGACAGGTTCTGGTTCTGTCCAGCTTGTTCAGGAGAGAGGACGTCCAAGCAGCAAAGATTAATTCATGAAATAATGTAACTGTTAAAGGTAACAGAGACAGTAGCACTGCGGTCCAGGACTCGTTGTTACTCCAGATTCTGGTCTGTGTCAGACCTGAACGTGGACCTAAACCTGGACCTGGACTGGACCTGGAACTCAGCAGGACAAAGCCTGAAGCCTCCTAAGGGGGGCGCCAGAGACCTGAGGGACAAGCAGACATTCTGCAGGCGGATCAGGGGGATTTCTTCTTCTTTGGTCCAAAATAAAATGAATGGCCACTGACATCACAGCTGGTTGACTGTGATTGGCTCTCAGCTTAGTGAAAAGTAGAGTTTATGAAACCAGTCTCAGGTGTGTAGACCTGAACCTGAACCTGATGTTCTGTTAAAGTACAGAACCAAAACACGCTGTGTGCTGTGGCTCAGAGGCTGGACTTAAACTGGGCCATCATGTTTATGTTTTTGTGTGTTTCCTGTTTGTCGATAAAGTTCTAAATGTTGAAAGATCAAACATGAATAAAAAACTTGACGTGATGTCACAGAGAGAAGACGGCCTCCCATTGGTTCCCATAATGCACCGTGTCACCATGTTTTATTCATCTGACCTCAGGGTGACATCATCATGCTGAGGGGCACAGTCTGGCAGGAAACACTCAACAATACACACTTCTTGTTCACACATCACACGCTTTTATTTTGATAGACAAACAGGACCACGTGTCACTTCCTGAACACGTTCTAGATAACCTGACCTGTAAAACAGAACCTCCACAGGAACCTGCAGAACTCTGCTAGTCCGTTCATGAGAAGACAAACGACCTGGAGTTTTGTTGACCAGGTCAGGGTATATCGGCAAGAAGTGACCTGTGAAGTCACAACAGTCAGACATCATCATATGTTAAAGAGCTCATAGTACCACCAGAACACTGCACACTCATGCAGCGTTACAAAGTTTACAGGTATCATGAACCTGGTTCTGTCCGAGGTTTCTGTGCTGGTTTTGTGTTTCCTGTTTTATTTTGTAGTAACTCTCTCTCTGTGCCGTGTATTTCTACTTCCTGCCTTTGTTCCCACCTGTTTTGATTCAATCAGGACAACCGCACTCACCTGGCTCGGTCACCCTTTAAGCCACAGATCTCCACGCTCTGTGTGAAAGGAAGTGTGACATTAACAAAAAGCATAGATAGATGTATTAACAGAAAATACAGGAATAAAAAATAATAATAATTGTGCTTTCACTGTACAAAGGCTTATAGATGTGCAATATTATAAATAAGGCATATAATACTAAACGTGAACTTTGTAAGAATAAGAAGATATATACAGAGTAAATGATGTCAAGCAAGAGGAGACGGTCTAGGCCTGTCCCTCTGTCCCCTGGACGTCCTTCTGTGCTCACAGCAGTTCACACATCTCGCTGCATGTTTGCACATTGCTGTTCTTCACCCAGCAGGTATGAAGTTTTGGATCTTGTGTGATGTCTCAGAGTCTTTCTGGGTGTGTGTGATCTGTGGGAAGTCCGTGTCTCTGATGTCTTGGTGCAGTTTCAGGTGGTTAGAAGGTGCAGCTCGGTCTCCACCCGTGTTGTGTGCAGTGGGTGCAGCCAGGTCTGTCTGTGCTCACTGAGTCTGTGCACAGTCCAGGATTTCCTGAGCTTCGATTGGTCACAGTGCTCAGGTATTCTGCCACAGTGTATTTTCTGTTTAGGGCCACATAACATTCCAGTTATGGCTGATTCTTTCCAGTGTGTCAGATAGTTTTCTTTTTGTTTTCTTATCATTTGGTTTGGTCTGAAGGATTTCTGTTTGGTGGCTCTGCCTGTGTTTGTGCACGGAGGCATCTCTCTACAGTCTCTCTGTGGGTGAGGGCTCTTTATGGAGCATATTGTGGTCACTTTCTTTACGGTAATCATCAAATTGAATTGCTCTCTTTTGAATTTTGATGGTTAGTGGGTATCGTCCTAATTCTGCTCTGCATGCATTGCTTGGTGTTTTGCATTGGACATGGAGGATGGATTTGCAGAATTCTGTATGCAGAGTCTCAGTTTGGTGTTTATCCCATGTTGTAAAATCTTGGTTGGCAGGTGGACCCCAGACCTCGCAACTGTATAGTGAAATGGGTTCTATGACGGAGTCCAATATTTTGAGCCAGATTTGAACTGGGTTGTCTAATTTGATGTTCTGTTTGATGGCGTAAAAAGCTTCTGCACCTTGTCTCTTAGGTCACGTACAGCTTTGTTGAAGTTACCTGTAGTGCTGATGTTTAGGCCGAGGTAGGTATAGTTTTTCGTATGTTTTAGGGCCGTCTTATCTAGGAAGAGTTTATATTTGTGGTGGTGGAGGCTGGATCCTTTTTTGAATATCATGATTTTTTTCTAGATTAGATTCACTGGTAAGGCCCAGTTTTGGGAGAAGTTGTGCAGAAGATCAACGTGTTGTTTTAATCATTCTTTGGTAGGAGACAGCAACACCAGGTCACCTGCAAACAGTAGGTATTTGATTTCTGTGTCTACTAGAGTTATGCTAGATGCTACAGACTGCTCTAATGACTTTGCCAATTCATTAATGTATATGTTGAAGATGGTTGGGCTCAAACTGTATCCCTTATGATGTGATATGATGTCATGTGTTTTTCCTTCAACCCCACTTTCCAAAAGTTTGTACAACAGACCCTCATGCCAAATAGAATCAAATGCCTTTCTGAAATCAACAAAACAGGAGAATAATTTGCCTTTTTTTTGTTTGGTTGTCGGGTGCTGAGGGTAAAAATATGGTCTGTTGTGCGATAATTTGGTAGAAAACCAATTTGGGATTTCCTCAGGACATTATTCTCAGTGAGGAGGCATATAGCCAATTGGAATTTGAGGTCTGTGAACTTAATCATTTTATTTAGGATGCCGTCGACACCACAGGCTTTCTTAGTTTCAAGTGATTTTATTTTGTCCTGTAGTTCTTTTAATGTTATTGGGGAGTCTAGTGGGTTCTATTCTTTTATGGTTGACTCTAAGCTTTCTAGTTTATCTTGTATGTGTTTTTGTTGTTCACTGGTTTACCCATACATCTCCATTTTGAATGGGAAGGTCGTCATGTTTTTGTTTATTTAGAGTGTTCCAGTGTTCCCAGACTTTATTTGTTTTCATGGATTCTTCAATGGTGTGTCGCTGGTTTCTAACATGTTGGTTTCTTTTTTCCTTACTGTGTTTTAATGTTTAGTGATGTAGTGAAGGTGTGTGTTCTGGTTGTCTGGGTCTCTGTATTTTTGGCTTAATGTCTTTTCTAAGATTTTTACATTCATTGTCAAACGTCCATTTGTCATGTTTTTGTTGTTTTTGGCTTTTCTGTTTGAGGCCTTTAGGTTTGATAGGGATGCTGAGAGGTCATCTATCTTGTTAAGGTTTTCTACCCCCTTGTTTACACCCTCACCGTTATGTTGGAATGCTTTTTCCAGAAAATTGTTTAAAAGTACTTGTACTTGTTGTTGCCTAATAGCGTTTTGGTATATTTCTGCAGTATTTTCTTTCTATTTGTAGCATGTTTTAATTGGGTGTAGTTTGGTTTGCTGTGATACCTCCAGATTGCGTGTTGATCTGTACAAATAAAGTGTGGTTTTGCTGTGGTCTGATAGGGGTGTTAGTGGGCTGACTGTGAACGCTCTGAGAGACACTAGGCTGAGGTCCGTGATGAAGTAATCTACCGTGCTGTCACCCAGACATGAGCTGTAGGTAAACTTACCATAGGAGTCCCCTCGGACTCCACCATTGACTATGTACAGTCCCAGTGAATGACAGAGCTGTAGGAGTTGTGTCCCATGTTTGTTTGTTGTTTGGTCATAGTTATGCCTGGGGTGCATATTGGGGAGAGGATGTTTCTACCTCCTTTAAGGTGTTTGTCCCCCTGGGTTCTCGGCCTGTCCTGGCATTCAGGTCTCCACAAACTACAATGTGACCATAAGCCTGGAAGTGGTTAATTTCTTCGTCTAGGATGGAGAACATGTCCTCATTAAAATATGGGGATTCATTTGGGGGAATGTAGGTAGCACAGAGGGTATTTTTCTCAGTTGATGTGAGTTCTTTAGTTATTTCTAACCAGATGTAAAAGGTTCCTGGGTTCCTGCTCTTGAGGCCAAAGGCAGTCAACCTCAAAGTTGGGACTGCTGCCTTGAGGATGTGTACTTGGTCATACAGGCTGTGCAGGTCTAAGGTGGGATGGGGTTTCACATAAATATTTGGCTTTAATGCACAGTCTCTGCAGGTTTGTGAGTGAGTTTGTCCGTTCAGGGTTCCTGTAAGAATATGGTGCCTCAACATGGAGGAAGAGGAGCTGCAGCGTCTGTAGATATAAAGTCTGATTTGAATTTATTAATAAATTAAACTGAACTTTAATACATTTAATGTTCTTTTTAAGGACTGAGCAACATTTCAAAACTGTTTAAACTATTTAGTTTTAAACTAACAAATAATAATTCATAATTATCAGTTTAAACTCTTATTTATAGAATAATAATATGATTGATGGTTTCATCAAAGAGTTAATCATATTTGTTAATATTAATGTTCCTGTCTCTGTTGGACCAGGATCTGGTCTCTGTTGGTGTCGGGGGACTTCCTGAGCTTTCATCCAGCTAAAAGGTGCCGTTGCTAAGTGATGGCGATGCAGCGCTGGAAGCGTCTCCTCCCCGTCGGCCGTCCAACTCTGCAGCCAACATTAAAACCAAACACACCCGAGGGCTCTGCAAACACTTCCTGGTCCTGAATCCAGACACCAAGGGGGACCTTTAGTCCTCATCGTGTCGACCTGCTCTGACAGAGTCTACAGAGCGCTGACCTGGAATCGGCTGAACAGGGCTGGCAAGTGAGCAGACGTCCTGTGGGGTTTTCATCCACAGAGGACAACTTCCAGGCTTCAGCTGCCTTCAGCTCTTTGTGTTGACGTGATGCTTTTCTGTTCCCGTCCACTGCCTCTGCTGGTTCTTCACATGATGGATCCAATCAAACCCAGAACAGAAAGAAGGTGTCAGAACCATCAACCGACACAGTCCGCAGGCCCGAGTCCATGGAACGGATCGGTCCACAGGCCTGAGTCCACGGAGCGGATCACATGTTGAAGGTTAGTTTACTGACACTCTGTGATAATCGAGCTGATTTAAATCAAACAACATGAAACATTAAAGAAACATTAAAGAAACAACAAACTCTACAAAAACTTGAAAACATGAAGACATGAGAACATAAAGACATGAAGACATGAGGACATAAGGACATGAAGACATGAGGACATAAGGACATGAAGACATGAAGACATAAGGACATAAGGACATAAGGACATAAGGACATAAGGACATGAAGACATGAGGACATGAGGACATAAGGACATGAGGACATGAAAACATGAAGACATGAGGACATGAGACATGAGGACATGAAGACATAAGGACATGAAAACATGAAGACATGAAGACATGAGGACATGAAGACATAAGGACATGAAAACATGAAGACATGAGGACATAAAGACATGAGGACATGAAAACATGAAGACATGAAAACATGAAGACATGAGGACATAAGGACATGAAAATATGAAGACATGAAAACATGAAGACATGAGGACATAAAGACATGAAGACATAAGGACATGAAAATATGAAGACATGAAAACATGAAGACATGAGGACATGAAAACCTGAAGACATAAGGACATGAAAACATAAAAGACATGAGGACATGAAGACATGAGGACATGAAAACATTAAGACATGGGGACATGAGGACATGAAAACATGGGGACATGAAAACAAAAGACATGAGGACATGAAAACATTAAGACATGGGGACATGAGGACATAAGGACATGAAAACATAAAAGACATGAGGACATGAGGACATGAAAACATAAAAGACATGAGGACATGAGGACATGAAAACATTAAGACATGGGGACATGAGGACATGAAAACATGAGGACATGAAAACATGAGGACATGGAGAAATGAGGACATGAAGACATGAAAACATAAAAGACATGAGGACATGAAAACATTAAGACATGGGGACATGAGGACATAAGGACATGAAAACATAAAAGACATGAGGACATGAGGACATGAAAACATAAAAGACATGAGGACATGAGGACATGAAAACATTAAGACATGGGGACATGAGGACATGAAAACATCAGGACATGGAGACATGAGGACATGAAGACATGAGGACATAAGGACATGATGACACAAAGACACAAGGACACGAAGACCTGAAGACATGTCCTCGTGTCCTTGTGTCTTCATGTGTCTGAATAAGGTGTAAGTTTAAACACTGAACTGTGGTGGACCCCGCCTCTCTCAGTGTGAGTAATTTAAAAACAGACTTCACGTTAAAACATCCAGGATGTTCGTTTCTTTTTATTTCAGTTTAATTACATAAAGTGTTCTTACATGAAGTCAGATCAGGTCCTAAGGCTCTGCAGAGGAGATGCTGTATGAAGCTCCTCAGCCCCGCGGGATTTCATGATTAGAAGAAAGGGATCTGGAATATTTTTCATTTGCTCCGATGAAATGCAGTATTTCACAGTCCTCCTCACAGATCATGAACTTCAGAGGTCTCCATAGACACAGACAGGAAGCCGCTTTAAACTTAATGCTATATTACAAATGTGAGGCAGTTGGTGAGGGTCCCGACCCTGGATCTGTACCTGGATCTGGACCTAGTCCGGACCTGGACCTGGATCTGACACAATATCAATCAATCACATCAATCAATTGATGACGGGTCACGTGAAGGAGGAGGATCTTTGTTCAGGACACAGTTAAAAGACAAAGACTGACAGCCCCTCACGGGGGCGCCAGAGAGCTGAAGAAGATGCTGCAGAGTCAAAGCTCTGCCTCCTTAATCTGTCATGACTTCATCAGCAACATCACTTCCTGTTGATATGATTCACTGTGAACATTCACTCCTCTCAGATATCAGGAGAAACAGACTCTGCAGAACTCCCCTGACCATCTCAAATGTTTGAAATGAGCACAAAGGCCTCTAAAAAACAGTTCCTGATTCTCATGAACATGTTTGAGTTCGACCTGCAACGTGAGCCACACTAGACTTCAGATCAAATATTGAATTACACGTAAACACCAGAGCTGATCATAAAACAATGGAAGCTGATGTCTTTGTCTTATATCAGAAATAGAACAAATGGCTGTGAATGATCAGATTGATTCAGTAAGATCACCAGCCGTCGCGTGAGTCTTCATCAGGATTTATTTCTGCCCAGAGCAGCATAAAGAGATGGATGTTCTCTGATCTCAGGACAGTCCAGCCCAAAGAAGACATGGATCCAGAAGACCTGTGCTGGGCCCGGTCCAAATGATATCTGGTCCCTTTTAAAATGAGTCCAGCTTGTCCTTTTGAATCTTTTGGCTTGCTTATTCATAGGCCCATCTGGATCATCAAATCCAATTGAGTCAAGACAAAGTCAACAGCTTTACTTCACTGATTTGACTGACAATTAATTAAATCTCGTGACTTTCGTGACGAGGACATGTACCGGGCCGGTGTCGCATGTTCTTTGGAACTGCAGCGTTTTTTGTCCGTGCGGCTTTCTATAGATTTCGATGTGCCCGTCCGCATGACGTCTGTTTGAACGACACTTCCTGGTGCTTTCTCTTGATTGTTTCTGACCAGTTAAAACAATGCGGGTCCGGTCGTTTGTGGTTTGGAGCCATGATGTTTGTTGAAGCCAAAACAAACGATTTGTTTTCCAAGGTTTTATTTCAGTTTCATTCTGAGCTGAACAGACCGTGTTTCAGGACCCTGCCTCGCCTCTTCCTCACCGTTTACATTTGAAATGTGATCGTCGTTACATGGAAGTCCTTAATCGATCTATTCTATCTATTCAGTTCTATTTTATTTTATTTATACAGCACCCAATCCATAACTTCAGTTATTCACGCACTTACAGCGAGGTCTTCGAGCGTACTCTTTATAAATCTATGAACAGGTAGTCAGCCAGGAACCAAAGAACTTTGAAACGTTCCTCAAGAACCAAAGTGGTGGTCTGTTCAGTACAAGACTTGTTTTAATGTTCTTATTCCTTCATGGACGTTGTTTTCTGCTTATGTTGAGGTGTCGGCTTCAGAGAGAACACAAATCCGCTCACTCGTCATGGTCTGAGAGGAGCATCGTTATGTCATACACTCTTTTCAGTAACTAAGGTTTACTACAAACAAAATTACTTTTTCATTTCATTTCATCTTTTAATTAAGAACCTCAAATGACTTTTGGAGGGAACTAAACTCCTGTAGATACCTGTTGGTGGCGGCGGTCAGGCTGTGGTTTTTGAGGTTGGAGTGCTGGCTTGTCATTGCGTCGATCATCCCTTTGATTCACGTTCTTGTATGAACTGTTTTTTGTGAGCGTCATCGTCCTAGTCCGCAGCTCCTCATCAACACGAAAAACACTCAGGATCAACAGGAAAAAAACACTGGCACGTAGATGCTGCTCGGCAGCTCGGCCCACTTGGCGCTTGCTCGCCCAACCAGTCGCTCGCTCCACTCGCTCAGGCTGTTTCTTTTTTTACGGCTTAAGGAGTGGAAGTTACAGGCGCCAGTTGTGAGTTTGGATTGTGTGCGATTTTACCCGCAGGCTGCCTGCAGAAAAACTCTGTGACAGCTGCTCATTACCACCTTAGATGAGGAAGGACTGTGGCTGTAAGGATTGCCTCCGGACCACTCTGCTCGTTTACAGTGAAACACTAAACCCCTTTTGCTGTCTGACTCCAGAGAAATACTCATCTGATTGGTCTGTGACTCTTCCGCTGATGAAATACAGTCAAGTGTCAGTGTAAATTAACAGAGGCCTTTGATGGGCCCAATCCGCTCTCTGCCATGACCAAGTTCAGGTCCAGTCATCTTTGGTCAGTTGGAGGTTGTTCCGTCTGTCTATAGCTAAATATTGCATTCAGAACTTTTTTACGGGGACTTTAATCTTTAACCGAAAGATGAGATCACTCACACAGAGGAACATTTACAGAAGTTAGAATTAGGAATAAAATCATTCTTTTATTTGCAGGTATGTGAACACCCACAGAATTTGTTGCCTTAGTACACACATTAGAATCAGAATCAGAAAAAAGCCGTTATTGCCAAGTATGATTTTACATCACTACAATGGACTTTGTTCTGGTGTCGTTGTGCATACAAAACAGTCGCTAAATTATAAAACTATAAAAATAGAAACAATATAAATATATTATACACAGTTATTTTTAAATAAAAGAGCAGTCAGCTGCAGTGTGGTAAGTACAGTCAAGGTTCATAAAATGAGGCAACTGATACAAGTGTATAAATAGCAAGATAGTATATTACAAAACAGTCCCCGAGCTGAGTGTTAAGTAACACATCGAGTAGTAGATGCTTTGTCACATGTGAACGTAGAGGCAGAGGTGGGTGTGAGTGTGAAGCGTTTCGGGTGGGGGGGGTCGGGGGCTTGTTGATAGGCTGCCAGCAGACATGGAAAAAAACTGTTTTCCTTATGGAGTGACTGGTTTGGTTCTGGTCCTGATGGACCGCGACTCCTGTACATGATCGGTCTCAAAGAGTTTTGTGTCCAGGTGGAGGGATTCAGCACAATCTTTCCTTGCATGCCTCAGGGGTCAAGGAGGTGTACAGGTCCTGGAGGGATGGAAGGATTGGCAGTAGTCACCTTTTCTGCGACTTGAATGTCACACCTCAGTCTGCCTGTCTTTGGCGTGGCAGCAGCATACCAGAGATGGTGATGGTGGAGGTGAGGATGGACCTCAATGATGGCTGTTGGCCTCAAACATCAATAGACACAGTGTTAAAAAAAACAAAAAATTGAGGACTGACAGGTAAAACGTAGATATAAACAATGAATAAAAACTATTGTACATGTAAAAAGGTTTAAATGTTTATACATATATACAGTAATTATCTTTTTCACCGGTCCAAAAGATTGACAATACTGATCCCTGCCAGCGATTCCTGTTTGTGGTTTTCATGTGGACGTTGGGAGCGGGGACGGGCAGTTCAGTGTCTCGGGTTTGCAGAGAAAGATTTTGTATGTTTTTAAAAAACTTCAGGTAGTTGAACTAAAACTACACTTTGCAACACATATTTACACTCACTAAGACTGATGTTTTCAGGTGAACAAACAGGTCCATCACTCTGAAGCTGATTTTTTCACGTTAAAACAGTTTTATGTGTTTTCTGAACCTTATGTTTTTAAATTGTAATGAGGCAGTATCTCATAAAAATCCCGGCTCCGATGATGTGGTGGGAAGTGGTGACAGACTCACACACACACACACACACACTCAGATGTCATTATGACATCACTTGTTTAGATGTTTCTGATGATGTCACTCTGTCCCCGCAGTGACGCACACGGACTGATGATGTCACGCTTCAGCTTCACTGACCGTACGTTCAACACTTCCTCCTCACAGTCCATATTTGGATTTCCTGTCTCTCTTCAGGTTCTGGTTCTGTTCACCTCAGTTCACCTCACTCTGTCTCCTCATCTGTGTCCTCATCTGTCTCCTCCTCTGTGTCCTCATCTGTCTCCTCCTCTGTGTCCTCCTCTGTGTCCTCATCTGTCTCCTCCTCTGT
>NC_040024.1:12154354-12155413 GCF_000972845.2 Larimichthys crocea
TCTGTGTCCTCATCTGTCTCCTCCTCTGTGTCCTCATCTGTCTCCTCCTCTGTGTCCTCCTCTGTGTCCTCATCTGTCTCCTCCTCTGTCTCCTCATCTGTCTCCTCCTCTGTCTCCTCCTCTGTGTCCTCCTCTGTGTCCTCCCCTGTCTCCTCATCTGTGTCCTCATCTGTGTCCTCCCCCTCAGGTTCTGGTCGGGTTGTCTGTCGGACCTCAATGAACAGTCGTGAGCGTTGGCGTCAGCAGAACGTTAACGGAGCGTTCTCCGAGCTGCGGCGTCTCATCCCCACGCACCCCCCTGACAGGAAGCTGAGCAAGAACCAGATCCTGCGTCTGGCGCTGCGCTACATCAACTTCCTGGACCGGCTGGTGCTGGACCAGAACACAAGACGAGCCCCCCAGGGTCGAGTGGGGAGCCTGGACCAGGAGGAGGAGCTACAGGAGGCAGAGTCACCAAACTCCACCTGTGATGGAGACTCAGAGGACCTGGACCGTCTGCAGGACAGTCTGCAGGACAGTCTGCAGGACAGTCTGCACAGTCTGCAGGACAGTCTGCAGGACCGTCTGCAGGACAGTCTGCACAGTCTGCAGGACAGTCTGCAGGACCGTCTGCAGGACCGTCTGCAGGGCTGTGGCAGTCTGATGGAGGTCCGGTTCATGTGATCATGTGATCAGAGACCAGCAGAGTTCTGACAAACCGTTTGAGGTCCTTTAAAAACTCATATTGTTGTTCTGGGCCGAGTCGTCATGTGATATTCACATTCATCATTGTTAATTATTAAAGTTTAATTTCTGTCAGCTGACAGGAAGTGTGTGTAACACTGTGTGATTTTAATGACAATAAACATAAATCAAATAAACTTTGTTGTTTATTCATTATTATTGTGTATTATTGTATTATTCAACATTCAGTCACCAGAATGTTTGTAGATCAATGAATGTGTCGATGACGTCACGTGATCAGGTGACATCATGTGATCAGGTGACATCATGTGTCTGTGTTTGTTCATTTATTTAAACATCAAAGACAACTTATTAATTATTTAAAACATTTTAAAG
>NC_040024.1:12155423-12165012 GCF_000972845.2 Larimichthys crocea
ACTGAGTCACAGACTGAGTCACAGACTGAGACTGAGTCACAGACTGAGTCACAGACTGAGACTGAGTCACAGACTGAGTCACAGACTGAGACTGAGTCACAGACTGAGTCACAGACTGAGACTGAGTCACAGACTGAGTCACAGACTGAGACTGAGTCACAGACTGAGTCACAGACTGAGACTGAGTCACAGACTGAGACTGAGTCACAGACTGAGTCACAGACTGACAGTTTGAGTTTTAATGATCGTTAATGTTCAGAACTTTGATTGTCTAACTTATTACAACAAACAGGAAGTTGATCAACAACAAACCATGTAAATTAAATTAATATTCTAAACAGTATACTATAACTACAAGTTTTACACGACAAGTGCATCATGGGAAGTGTAGTCCTATGGCAGCATCACTAAGGGATGACCTGAGCCAGCACTAACTATAAGCTCTATCAAAGAGGAAAGTCTTCAGTCTACTCTTAAAGGTGTTGACCGTGTCTGCCTCCTGAACCCAGAATGGTAGTTTGTTCCACAGAAGAGGAGCCTGATAGCTGAAAGCTCTGGCTCCCAATCTACTTTTGGAGACTATAGGAACCACAAGGAACCACAAGGAACCACAAGGAACCACAAGGAACCACAAGGAACCCAGCGTCAGAATCAGAATCAGAAGTACTTACATTAATCCTCGTAGGGAAATTGTTGAGAACCACGAGGAACCTCAGTGGACATCAGGGTACAGATTACAGAGTATTTAGACTCTTCTCTGTGGTGTTTCTGCTCCCATGATGCATTGCAGCTGTCAGCTGATTATTGATCTTAATCTATCAGCTCAACAAGGGTGGACAAAAAAACAGAAACAGTTAATTTATAGACCAATCAGAGCCCTCCTGATGAGCGTCAGTGTGTGGTTTTCCCACAGTACTGTCTGTCAGGGTCACGTGAGGTCAGGAGGGGGCGTGTCCTAATGAGTGTGTGTGTGTGTGTGTGTGTGTGTCTGTTTTTACCTGATCCGAGTTCAGCTGCACTTAAATTAACGTTAATGTAACGGAACATAATTTAAAAACCTTTCCTGCTGTTAGAAACTGAGTATGATCAGCTGATAATAAACCATTAATCAAACCAATAACTAACATTTAGACAACGTTCAGACAACCCTACCATACTTGAACAGTTACCAAGTGTTTCTGTAGCGTTGACAGAACGTTCCAAAACAAACATATCATGAACTGAAGCTCAAATGTTCCTGATGCTTCAATAAAAACTCTGAACATGTTTGAAAACTTTATTTTACTTAAATGGCAGAAAAATACCAAACGTTAAGGAAACATTAAAGAAACGTTTTATTTATTTTCTTCTCAAATTAAACTTTTCTGAACGGAACAAAAATAAATAAATTATGAATTCAGATTTTTTTCGGGTCCTTAAACGTCTCATTTCCAAACTGATTTAATTTCTTGAATTTAAACATCATCAATGATTCTGTTGGGACTCCAGAACCAGAACCAGAACATCTTAGTCTCACATCCATGCAGGGGGGGGGCGCTCATAGTCTGGACCAGACAGACCCGACCAGACCGGACCGGACCGGACCGCTGGTCTGGAGTCAGTTTGCAGTAGTTAAAGCACAAAGACAAACAGATAAAGATGAGAACAGTAACGTCAAGAATAAGAATAATAAGAATAATATGACGGTGATGTTTGGCCTCTTGGTGTCTTCACAGACTGACGGTTCGTCCAATAACACTTTATTATAAAAATATTGATTATCTGCCTGGCGTCTGTCGTCGGGCAGCTTTGGCGTTTGTTTGGTCCACTTCCTCTTTGGTCAGTCTTTGGTCTCTGATCAATAATCAATATCAGCTGACAGTGAACAGACGATGTCATCATCAGGAGGTGACTCCGACCCACCGGACTCATCTGAGGAACAGAAAACAGATCAGACCAATCAGAGATCAGAGATCCATCAGCTGATCAATAACACATGTTGATCATGTGAAGCCACGTGACGTCGTCACGTTGAGTCACGTGACGTCGTCACGCTGAGTCACGTAACGTCGTCATGTTGAGTCACGCTGAGTCACGTGACGTCGTCATGTTGAGTCACGCTGAGCCACGTGACGTCGTCATGTTGAGTCACGTTGAGTCACGTGACGTCGTCATGTTGAGTCACGTTGAGTCACGTTGAGTCACGGGACGTCGTCACGTTGAGTCACGGGACGTCGTCACGTTGAGCCACGTGACGTCGTCACGTTGAGCCACGTGACGTCGCCACGTTGAGCCACGTGACGGCGCCACGTTGAGCCACGTGACGGCGCCACGTTGAGTCACGTGACGTCGTCACGTTGAGTCACGTGACGTCGTCACGTTGAGTCATGCTGAGTCATGTTGAGTCACGCTGAGCCACGTGACGTCGTCACGTTGAGTCACGCTGAGCCACGTGACGTCGTCACGTTGAGTCACGTGACGTCGTCACGTTGAGTCACGTTGAGTCACGTGACGTCGCCATGTTGAGTCACGTGACGTCGTCATGCTGAGTCACGTGACGTCGTCATGCTGAGTCATGCTGAGCCACGTGACGTCGTCATGTTGAGTCACGTGACGTCGTCATGTTGAGTCACGTGACGTCGCCATGTTGAGTCACGTGACGTCGCCATGTTGAGTCACGTGACGTCGTCATGCTGAGTCATGCTGAGCCACGTGACGTCGTCATGTTGAGTCACGTGACGTCGTCATGTTGAGTCACGTGACGTCGCCATGTTGAGTCACGTGACGTCGCCATGTTGAGTCACGTGACGTTGAGTCATGCTGAGCCACGTGACGTCGTCATGTTGAGTCACGTGACGTCGTCATGTTGAGTCACGTGACGTCGCCATGTTGAGTCACGTGACGTCGCCATGTTGAGTCACGTGACGTCGTCATGCTGAGTCATGCTGAGCCACGTGACGTCGTCATGTTGAGTCACGTGACGTCGTCATGTTGAGTCACGTGACGTCGCCATGTTGAGTCACGTGACGTCGCCATGTTGAGTCACGTGACGTCGTCATGTTGAGTCATGCTGAGCCACGTGACGTCGTCATGTTGAGTCACGTGACGTCGTCATGTTGAGTCACGTGACGTCGCCATGTTGAGTCACGTGACGTCGCCATGTTGAGTCACGTGACGTCGTCATGTTGAGTCATGCTGAGCCACGTGACGTCGTCATGTTGAGTCACGTGACGTCGTCATGTTGAGTCACGTGACGTCGCCATGTTGAGTCACGTGACGTCGCCATGTTGAGTCACGTGACGTTGTTCATGTTGAGTCATGCTGAGTTCATGTTTGAGTCATGCTGAGCCACGTGACGTCGTCATGTTTGTCAGCGATTGAGGCCACACGTAACTCGTCACTTGAGTCAGCGTGACGTCGTCACGTTGAGTCATGTTGAGTCACGTAACGTCGCCATGTTGAGTCACGTGACGTTCGTCATGCTGAGTCACTGACGTAGGCAGTGAGTCTGCTGAGCCGACGTGACTTCGTCATGTTTGAGTCACGTGAGCCACTGACCGTCGTCATGTTGAGCCACACTGAGCCACGTGACGTCGTCATGTTTGAGGGGCCAAACTGAGTCACGTGACGTCGTCATGTTGAGTCACGTGACGTCGTCATGTTGAGTCACGTGACGTCGCTCATGTTGAGTCACGTGACGTCGTACATGTTGAGTCACGTGACGTCGTCATGTTGAGTCACGTGACGTCGTCATGTAGTCACGTGACGTCGTCATGGAGGGACCACGTGACGTCGTCACGGTGAGTCACGTTGAGGCCGACGTGACGTCGTCACGTGAGTCCACGCTGAGCGGCCACGTGACGTGTCACGTTGAGAACGCTGAGTCACGTGACGGTCGTCACGTTGAGCCACGGCTGAGCCACGTGACGTCGTCAGGGGTTGAGTCACGCTGAGCGACGTGACGTCGTCACGTTTGAGCCATGTTGAGTCACGTGACGGCGTCAGGGCGCTGAGTCAGCGTGACGTCGTCATGTGAGTCATGTTGAGCCACGTGACGCGTCATGTTGAGTCATGTTGAGCCAGCGTGACGTCGTTCATGTTGAGCGCACACTGAGTCACGTGAAGTCGTCATGTTGAGTTCACGTGACGTCGTCGCTTTGAGTCAGCGTGACGTCGTCGTGCTGAGTCACGTGACGTCGTCGCGTGACCACGTGACGTCGTGGGGCGTTGAGCCATGTTGGGTCATGCTAAACCACGTGACGTCGTCGCGTTGAGGCACGTGCGTCTCGCGTTGAGCCATGGGAGTCATGCTAAAGGCACGGACTCTCATGTGAGTCCATGTTGAGTCACGTGACGTCGTCATGTTGAGTCACGTGACGTCGTCAGGGAGATCACGTGACGTCGTCATGCTGTCAACGTGACATCGTCATGTTGAGTCAGGCTGAGCCACGTTGACGGCGTCATGTTCAGTCACGTTGAGCCAGCGGGACGTCGTCATGTTGAGTCATGCTGAGGCGACGGGACGTCGTCATGTTGAGTCACGTTGAGGCCAACGGGACGTCGTCACATTGAGCCCGTGACGTCGTCATGTTCAGTCACATGAGGCCACGTGACTTCGCTCATTTAGTCATGCGGAGGGCCATGTGACGTCGTCATGTTGAGTCATGCGGAGCCACGTGACCGTCGCATGTTGAGACACGTGACGTCGTCACGTTGAGTCACGCGAGCCACGTGACGTCGTCACGTTGAGCCACGCTGAGTCAAGCGTGGACGTCGATCACGTGAGCCCGCTGAGTCACGTGACGTCGTCACGTTGAACCACGCGAGGCCGACGTGACGTCGTCACGTTGATCCGTACGTCGTCATGTTGAGTCAAGTTGACCAAGTGACGTCGTCACTTGAGAGCCAGGCCGGCCACGTACGTCGTCACGTTGAGCCACGCGGAGCCACGTGACGCGTCACTCTGAGGCCACCTGAGCCACGGGACGGTCGTCACGTTGAGTCACGCTGAGAACCACGTGACGCGTCCCCCCCCCCACCCCGTCAATTGAGGGCCACGCTGAGGCCACGTGACTCGTCACGTTGAGCCACGATGAGGCCACGTGACGTCGTCACTCTGCGCGACAGCTGAGGCCACGTGACGTACGTCACGTTGAGAATCCAGGCGCTGAGGGCACGTGACGTCGTCACGTTGAGGCACGCTGAGCTACGGACGTCGTCAGCTCATGAGCCACGCTGAAGGCCACGTGACGTCGTCACGTTGAGTCATGTGAGCCACGGGACTCGTCCGAGTTGAGTCATGCGAGCCACGTGACGTCGTCACGTTGAGTCACGGCTGAGCCCGTGACGTCGTCACGGTGAGCCAGGCCCCCCCCCCCTGAGCACGTGACGTCGTTACGACTGAGCGAAGAGAGGAGATGAGGACAGATGTGAAGGAGAGGTTTGGGACAGATTGAAGGAGAGGAAGATGAGGACGAGATGTGAAGGAGAGGAGATGAGGACATATGTGAAGGAGAGGAGATGAGGACAGATATAAGGAAGGTGATGAGGACAGATTGAAGAGAGGTATGAGGACAGATGTGAAGGAAGGTGGATGCGGACCGATGTGAAGGAGAGGAGATGAGGACAATTGTGAGGAGAGGAGATGAGGACAAGATGTGAAGGAGCGTGATGAGGACAGCTGTGCCGGAGAGGTGCTGCGGCCCGCGGTGGCCGGCGCGGCGCTGAGGACCGCTGTGCAAGGCAGGAGCTGCGGACCAGATGTGAAGGCGCGGCGATGAGGAGTTAGGAGTCGACTGCTCTCACGCTAGAACTTACGTCAATGAAGGCGACGGTGAATGTTGTTGACGTGATCTGTGGTAAAACTAACAGCTCCGAGACGATGGACGTACAAACGCTCCTCTGAGATCCTTCGCTAGATCCTGCTGCGCTCTGACCAGTGTTGTTTCTGGCCCCGATCTGCTGATCAGCACGGGGGGGGGGGGAAGAAAAAAAACAAAAGAAAAAGGGAAAGGAAGAAAAAAACTTCAGATGATCTAGGCAGGACGCTGGATGCACCGTTCCAAACAGTTTGGACCTTTCCTTTCGCGAACGGAGGCGCGTGTGTCTCTGCTGAAGAGACGATGAGGAAGCACTGAAGCCTGCTTCACGTCAGAATTCAACAGGCCCATCATGACGGACCGTTAAGGAAGCTTCATAAACTGAGTATTTGGATGGTCAGCCGGAGGTTGCGTTGTGTTAGCGTGCTGGTGGTTGACTCTGACCTGCGGAGGCTGCGAGCTTCGTACAGCGTGTCGTCCGCGTCGGCTTCCAGCGCCTCCATCTCCAGCGAGTCTCGTAGTTTGACGCAGGCGTACTTCTTCTTCTGGGGCCGGACGCTTCAGGCCTGGGACGCAAAACGATAGGAGCTAAGCCGTCAGTGTGTAAAGGGGTCCCCCCCACGGGTGAATCCACGGTGAACATCACGGTGACCATCACGGTAATACATGTAATGTAACGTGGAAATGTAAGATTTACGGCGTGGTTTGTTTTTTTTTGAACTCCTTTTGCTTCAACAGTCATTTCGGTGTCAGGGCCAACAGTGCTTTACAGTAGACAATAAAATACACAAGAACAATATGTTAAAAAAAAACAAAATAAAACAATAAAACACAAAAAATCACACAATCGAATACGAATACATGATAAAAGTGTCACTACTACTGGGTGTTAAAGCTTCCTAATAAGTTTTTAGCTGGATTTAACAGGGCCCTGCCCGCAGAAACGAACGCATTCGACGGGGAGCTGATTTCCAGAGCCTTGGGGGGGGGGGGGGGGGGGGAGGGGGAAGGGGGGGGGGGGGAGGGGGGGGGGGGGGGGGGGGGGTGGGTGGGGGGACAGGGGAAAAGAAAGGGGGGGGGGGGGGGGAGGGGGGAAGGGGGGGGGGGGGGGGGGGGTGAAGGGGGGAGGGGAGGGGAAAGGAGGAGGGGGGGGGGAAAAGGGGGGGGGGGAAGGGAGGGGGGGAAGAAGGGGGGGGGAAAAAAGGGAGGCGGCACGGAAAACGCTCGGGTCCCCCAGTGTTTGTTATATTTTGACCTGGGCACTTCCAGCGACAGTTGATCTTTGGACCTCAGAGCTCTAGCAGGATTGTGGACAGTTAAAAGCTCGGATAAATATGAAGGGGCGAGGCCGTTAAGAGCTTTAAAAACAAATGTTAAAAGTTTAAAATCAATTCTATAAAGGACAGGAAGCCAATGAAGGCAGTTAAGAACAGGAGTGATGTGCACACGTTTGCTGGTGTCAGTTAAAAGACGGGCAGCAGCGTTTTGCACGACTTGAAGTCGACTGAGGGAAGACTGGGAGACGCCAACATGAAGTGCATTACAATAATCTAACCTAGAGCTTATTAAAGCATGGATGGCTTTCTCTAGGTCGTGACGGCTTAACGGTGACATCACGGTGACATCACGGTGACATCACGGTGACATCACGGTGACACTAAACAAACGTTCTGATGTGTTAATTAAGAAACTAGACGAACTGTGAGGAGAAATTCAGATTTTCATTTAAACTTTCCAAAATAAAACTACAAAATAAAACTTCAAAATAAAACTTTCCTGATGCTGAAGACATTCTCTGAACATGACGTCATAAACCAGCTGATCTCGGGCGGTGTGACTGATTCATGAATAAAGATTGCTGTGACGTCATTAATTTAAATCATCAATCAACGTCACAGATCAGCTGATTTCACACTTCCTGTCTGTGTGAACTTCTGAGGTTCTGCTAAAAGTTCTGGTTCGGCTCGGAATAAAGATTCAGAGTGTCAGTGTGTGTGTGTGTGTGTGTGTGTGTGTGTCTGTGTGTGTCTCACCGCACAGCCCGGATCAGGAAGTACAGGACTCCGATCATGGTGATCCCGATCAGGACGTACAGGGCCCGCTGGATCATCGAGCTGTCCACGTTCATGCCGCCAAACGGACCTGTGGAACTTTTCCCGCCGCTGTGCGTGGAGTTCCCCGCGCTCGTGTTGGTCTGTGCGGGTGTGATCGCCGAGGGGCTCGCGGGTCTGTTCACATCCTCCTCCGCGAGAGACACAATCAGCCAGCAGATCGGAACCAGGACCGGAGACAGAACTCTGTAGAAAGTCATTGTAACGCGTTGGAACCGTCAGACACAGAACCAGAAGGAGCCAGAACCGACGCGGGCCGGACCTCCCCGCAAACAGCGCGTGAGTCTGCGTGGATTCAAACAAAGTCCAAACTAGGAAGTTCACGTCCACCTACCGATGACGTCACGGAGGAGGCGGGGACAGATCGCCCTCAGTTTGACTGACAGGACTTCAGGTGGAAGCTGCCAACCAATCAGAGAGCTCCGCACACCTGCGAGCCCAAACACAGGGTTTGACTGCACGCGCTGACAGGATGTGCAACAAACACGTGATTTAAGTTTTATAATAATATTTGTTGTTACGTAGTTTCTCTGTTTCCTCTGATTGGTTCGTACAGCCGTCCAATCACAGCCCACCACAGTCAGGTCCGGGTCACGTGACTCACCTGGTCCTGCAGGTAAAGGTCAAAGTTCACCGACAGAGACAGACAGAGAACATGAAAGATAATTCTGATTAATGATCACACACACACTCACACACACACTCACACACACACAACTCTCACACACTCACACACACTCTCTCTCACACACACACACACACACACTGACTCACACAACTCACACACACACACACACACTCACACACACTCACACACACTCACACACACACACACACTCACACACACACTTACTCAGACACACTCACACACACACACACTCACACACACACACACACACTGACTCACACAACTCACACACACTCACACACACACACACACACACACTCACACACACACACAACTCTCACACACTCACACACACAACTCTCACACACACACTCACAGACACACACACACACACACTGACTCACACAACTCACACACACTCACACTCACACACACTCACACACACACACACACTCACACACACACACTCACACACGCACAACTCTCACACACTCACAGACACACACACACACACACACACTGACTCACACAACTCACACACTCACACACACAGTCCCTCACACACACACTCACTCACACACACACTCTCACACACACACACACACACTCACACACACAGTCCCTCACACACACGCAGACACACTCACACACACACAACTCTCACACATACACTCACACACACACACACTCACACACACACACACACACACACGAAAAAAAAACAAACAGCACACTCACACACACACACCTCTCAACACACACAGACACACCACACTCACACACACACGAGAGAAAAAAGATGATAAAGAGATAATAGGGGTGGAAGAAAGGAGGAGGGAAAAGGAGAAGAGAAGAAATAGAGAGAAAGGAAGAAGGGGAGGATGAAAAAAGAGAGGGGGCGAAAGAACAAGAAAGATAAAAATAGCGAAGAGATAGAGAGAGAAGGGAGAGAAGGAGAACATGAGTAAATGAGAAAGGGGAAACTTAAAGGGAAGGAGAATATGAATGGACAATTGGAAAAGGGTGAGAGGGAACAGATATGAAGGAAGAGA
>NC_040024.1:12165022-12171687 GCF_000972845.2 Larimichthys crocea
GCACATGAATAAAACATTTAGAAACATTATACACATTAAGAAAACATTAAAGGAAACATTGAACAACATATAAAACATTGGATAAACATGGATACAAGCATTATATAAAACACGGATCACAAAAAATTAAGAAAACATGATCACAACATAATAAACATGAATAAAACATTGGATAAAACATTATGAAACATTGATACAACATTAATAAACTTAATAAACATCAAACATTAATAAACATTGATAAAACTAGAAACATTATACATACATATACATTGTATAAAACGATAAAAATAAAAACATAAACACATTGATAAACACATTAATGACACTTAATGAAACATTAATAAAACAGACAGAACACGAATAAACATTAATAATAAAATGATACAAACTTAATGAATGAAAACATTAATAAAACAGTGATCACAACATATCATGAATAATTGAAAACAAGATTCAAACATTAATGAAACATTGATACAACATGAATAAAAACATTGAATTCAACAATTAATGAAAACACTGATTAAACATTAATGGAAACATTGATACAACAAATTAATAAAACAAACTTGATTACAACATTAATGAAACATTGATACAACATTAATAAACACCGTATAAACATTAATGAAAACATTGATACAACATGTAAACAAAACAGTGATACATTACATAATAAACATTATACACATTAATAAACACTGATTAAACATAATGGAAACATGATACAACATTAAGAAAACATGATCAACATTAATGAAACATTGATTAATATAAAACCAACTTAGATGAAACATTAAATGAAACATGACACAAACACTGAATAAGAACATTGATACACAATTATGAAACATTGATACACATTAAAAACACGATTAAAACATTAGAAACTGATACAACATTAAGCAAACATTGATACAACTTCTCTGTTTGTCTTTTTAATGAGAATGAATAATAAATGACATTTAATAATATTTGATAATAATTATGACGTAGTTGTTGTTGTCACGTGTTCAGAGGTGTGTCCCTCCGCAGCAGGTGCCCTGTCAGAGTTGCGGGTTCGAGTCCCGCAGGATGTTCCAGATGTCACGCGGGTTCGAGTCCCGCAGGATGTTCCAGATGTCACGTGGGTTCGAGTCCCGCAGGATGTTCCAGATGTCACGCGGGTTCGAGTCCCGCAGGATGTTCCAGATGTCGCTAACGTGCATTTATGTATTTAGGTTATTTCTGTATTTAGCTGCTGACAGAAGAGTGCGGGCTCGCCGGCAATCACAGCGCGTCTCGGCTCCCCTGCCGCGCTGTGATTGGCCGGCGCAGTGACAGAGGGGCGGGCTGTGTCTGCATATCCAGCGGCACATCTGGAGCAGCCAGCCCGGGAACCGACCTCCGAACCGAGCCTCCGCACACACACGGCCGGGATCCGTGCTCTGATTCCCGCTGAAAACGCAGCCGGGCTCCGTGTTGTTGTCGGGCTCTGCGGGCTGGATCTTACCGGGAGGCGGCTCGGCTCGGAGGGACACCGGCAGAATCTCGGTACAGACACGGAAACACGGAGGAGACCGGGGGAGGTGATGGACTGATTCCACATCTGAGGCCGATGGAAGCTGCGACACAACCGACCTACTGGCCTGTAGCCCAGTTCCTTCTTCAGTCAGAGTAAAGACCCGGTTTCGAACCTCTGTTTAGTTCGGTGGTTTGCATCATTGGACCTCCTATCCGGTCGGATTAAAGCCCAGCAGCAGCTCGCTACCTCTAATCTGGGCTTCATTGGATTACTCTCCTCCTGGTTATGATAGGGTCTCGCTGACCCGGTCTGAACCGTCTGGTGCTCCTGTCATCCTGGACTGTGGTGCCGTCCTGTCAGTCCTGGGTTTGAGAGTTCTGCTGTCGCCATGCAACATCTCGGCCCGGTTCGGAGCCGGTGGCAGTCTCTGGGTGGACGGGTCGAGGCGGGACGGCGGTGGAGAGAGTCTACACGCTGCGGATCGTGAGCTGGCAGGTCTGGACTCACCATGGGGGGGGGGGGGGGGGTTACCGGTCCTAAAGGTTGACCCAAGAAGTCCTGTAGAGGGGTTGGAGGCCAGATGTGACATCAATCCTGTTAGACTAGGAGGCGACAGGAGTGACATCCTCTGATGCTTTAGGCTAACAAAATGCTAAGTAGCTAACTGTAATTAATCTGATCTGGGTGTGCCTGCTAACAGACCCGGGCTCAGCAGCCGGTGGCCCGGGTTTGAGGGGGCTCAAAGCTAAGCTAACTAACACAGCTAACACAGCTAATACAGCTAACACTGCTAACACTGTTAACACAGCTAACACAGCTAACACTGCTAATACAGCTAACACTGCTAACACTGTTAACACAGCTAACACAGCTAACACTGCTAATACAGCTAACACTGCTAAAACAGCTAACAGAGCTAACACAGCTAACACTGCTAAAACAGCTAACACTGCTAACACAGCTAACACAGCTAACACTGCTAACACAGCTAACACAGCTAACACAGCTAATACAGCTAACACTGCTAAAACAGCTAACACAGCTAACACAGCTAATGCAGCTAACACTGCTAAAACAGCTAACACAGCTAACACTGCTAACACAGCTAACACAGCTAATACAGCTAACAGAGCTAACACAGCTAACACTGCTAAAACAGCTAACACTGCTAACACAGCTAACACTGCTAACAGAGCTAACACAGCTAACACAGCTAACAGAGCTAACACTGCTAACATAGCTAACACAGCTAACACAGCTAACAGAGCTAATACAGTTAATACAGATAACAAAGCTAACACAGCTAACACTGTTAACACAGCTAGCACTGCTAACACAGCTAACATAGCTAACAGAGCTAACACAGCTAACACTGCTAACACTGAGGATCCAGTTCATTTAGAGCTAGTGCTAATGTAGCTAACTGCTAACATTAGCTATTTTAGTTAGCTTGGATATAAAGCTAACGTTAGCTAATGTTATGAACTCAGTTAGCTCCCTGCTAACCAGTGTTGGCTATCGTTACTCTGGAAAGTAGTTAGTTACTTTAACATCAATTAAAAGTAATCTGTTACTTTACAGTGAGTATGCTAACGCGTTACCTACAACACTGCTGTTAACATTAGCTCATTTCTAAAATTAGCTCAATGCTAACATTAGCTCAATGTTAACATTAGCTCAATGTTAACATTAGTTCAATGCTAACATTAGCTCAATGTTAACATTAGCTCAATGTTAACATTAGCTCAATGCTAACATTAGCTCGTTGCTTGATGTAAACATTGATCAGTAGCTAACTGTGGTTAGCTCGTCAGCCCGGAGCCAAACATGGAGCCTTATGGAGACTGACTCACTTCTGGAGCCAGCCTCAGGTGGACGTTAGAGGAACTGCAGCTTGTGTTTGATCATCGTGTGTGTGTGTGTGTGTGTGTGTGTGTAGTTTGTTGTTGTTTCAGTTGATGATGTCAGCAGTGAATTCAAACGTGCGAGCAGGTTGCCACCAGCTCTGTTACCAGGTGTCCTGTTGCCATGGAGACCAGCCAGGACTCTGAGTGTGTGTGTGTGTGTTTTTTTTCTCTTTGTGTGTCGTTGTGAAGTTTTGAAACAGCTGTAAAACCTGATATGTATTTAGACTGTTTTTCTCCCATCGACCTTCATCAAATAACTTTAATCATTTCTGCAGCTAAGCCGTCATCCTGTCTCTTAGACTCCATCCCAACCAGGCTGCTCAAGGATGTTTTACCTGTAGTTAGTAATTCGCTATTGGATATGATTAATCTGTCTTTATTATCAGGATATGTACCACAGTCCTTTAAGGTAGCTGTAATTAAACCTCTTCTTAAAAAGCCCACTCTAGACCCAGAGGTCTTAGCCAACTACAGACCGATATCAAACCTTCCCTTTCTGTCTAAGATACTTGAGAAAGCTGTAGCTAATCAGCTGTGTGACTTTCTCCATAACAATATGGACACATCGTGAACATGTGACACGTGAACAGGTGAACACATGAACATGTGGAATTGACAACACACAGTGAAACACGTGAACATGTGGACATGTGAACACATCATGAACCAGTGTGAACACAGTCACGTGAACATGTGGACAGTGACACATCATGAACATGTGAACACATCATGAACCATGGTGAACACATCGTGAACACGTGAACATGTGGAACATGTGAAACACATCGTGAACAGTGAACACGTGGGGACACAATCGTGAACACATTGTGAACACTGACATGTGGACATGTGAACACATCGTGAACAGGTGAACACACCGTAACAGGCATGTGGAACACCCTGTGAAAGGAACATGTGAAACACGTGAACCACGTGAACATTCGGAAATATCGTAATGGGACACATTTGTGAACACATGTGAACACGTGAACAGTACATGTGACATGGTGACACATCGTGAACATGTGACGACACATGCACCGTGAACACGTGAACATGTTGTGACACACTCGTGAACATTGTAACACACGTGAACCACGTGAACATGTGTGACATGTGAACACATCGTAACAGGTGAACCGGACATCTTAACACATTGAACAGTGAACATGTGGGAACATTGAACACATCGTACACAGTTAACACGTGCACTGAACATGTGGACTTTGCACCTAACACGTAACATGTGGACAAACACATCTGACATGTGGACATGTGACACATCGTGAACATGTGGACATGGTGAACACATTGTGAACACAACATGTGAACACAGTGAACACTGAACATGTGGACATGTGGCACATCGTGAACATGTGGACACACCGTGGAACACGTGAAACATGTGGACATGTGGACAGCGTGACTGTGACACATGGTGAAACACGTGAACAATGTGAAATGACACTGTGGACATTGTTAACATCGTGAACATGTGAACACTGACACATCGTGAACATGTGAACAACCGTAGAACACGTGAACATGTGGACATGTTAAACATCGTGAACATGTAACGTGGAACACTATGAACACATCGTGAAACATCGTGAACATGTGGAACACGGTAACACATGTGAACACATCGTGAACACGTTACATGTGAACACATCGTGAACGTGTGAACACTCAACTTTTTTCTACAGTTACAACTGAATAATCTGGGTTGTGTTACCCTACGCTTAGCAACAAAGACTAGAAACAGGTGAAACTGTTAGCCTAGCTTCATCACAGCTGTATCCTGTTAGCTTAGCTTTAGCTTAGCTTTTAGCTTGTGGCTCTGCAGAACACAGAACCAGCTGATTGGGACTGGTGACTAGCATGTTTAGCATGTTTTGCTAACAATATCCAAAAAAAACTCTCTTTAGGCTAAACATGACAGACAGCTGTTAGCATGTTTCATGACGAACCGTTTTCTTGAGAACTTGATGCGAACGGTTCTGAGTCTGTTTCTCTTCACAGCGAAACACGACGGACGTCGCTCTCTGAAACCACAACATGACAAGAACACGTCAGGAACACGCCAGGACATGTTTAGAACATCACAGAGTTACTGGTGCGACACGTGAACATAACGATTCTTCTTCCTGTGAACACGTATGACGTTTCTGAACACGTGAACAACAAAAAAACATAAATATCAAATCAAGTCAGATTTTATTTGTACAGTCCAAAGTCACAAAGTCCATTTTCCTCTGAGGCTTTCCAATCTTACAGGGTGACACCCTCTGTCCTTAGACCTCGTTCATTGAGGAAAAACTTGCCCCAAAAACCTTTAACAGGGAAAAAAATGGTGGAAGAAAACCTCAGGAAGAGCCACAGAGGAGGGATCCCTCTCCCAGGACGGACAGACGTGCATAGATGTCACGTGTACAGAACAAATCAACACAAACATATTGTACAATTACAATGATAAACAATGATTAAATTAATGAATTTCATGAATTACAATGAATGATAAAATGACAATGAAATTACAATGAATAGAGAAATTACAATGTGAATTACAATGAACAATGATTAAATTACCATGACTAATTACCATGAATACCTGATGATGAAATAATGAACAATGAATCACAATTGACCTTATAAAAATCACAATGAATTACAATGACTTCTACACTGCCCCTTACTTCCACTGCCTTCTACCCTGCCACTGAATTACCATGAATGATACACAACACTCCAATTCCCTTACAATGACTATAAAATGCCACAATTAATTACCTCTCTCCTCAGACCAACCATCAGCTAGTCGGCCAAGGTGGGGTGGGGGTATGGGGGTGTAACTATCCGTGAACGGTAGAGCGTGTGGGGTAAAAAAAAGTGGAAAGAAATGGCGGCATTGTCTGCAGACGTTAGCATAGTCATAAGTGGTGAATCACGCTTCCTGCGTGACCGGGTGCGAACATAAAAACAGAAAAAAAAAGCTCACCCGTCTCTGGTATGGAAAAGAAGAAGAAGAAAAAAATAAAAAAATAAAGGAAGAGAAATGAAAAGGAAAGAAGAAAAAAAAAGAGAGAGGAAGGGAGAGGAAAGAGAGAGACCTTCATTGTAATTCATTGTCATTTGATCATGCATTGTCATTCCATGGTCCCATTTTATCAGTCATTATGTAATATTCCCAATTGTCATTTGTATTCAGTCATTGTGATTCATTGTTGATTTTATCATCATTGTAATTCATT
>NC_040024.1:12171717-12184058 GCF_000972845.2 Larimichthys crocea
TGTCTATTGGGATTTTCAGTCAGGATTTAGAGTTGCATCATCGCACAGAGACCGCCTTAGTCAAAGTTACAATGAACCTCCTAATGCATCAGACAAAGGGACTCATCTCTGTACTGTCCTGTTAGATCTTAGTGCTTGCCCCATTTGCAAACATTGACATCAAATTCTTTACAGACCTCTGGAACATTCAAAACTGGACTCAAAGGAACCGCCCTAAGCTGGTTTAATGTATTTCTTAGATCGATTCACTGTTTGTTCAGTCAATGATGAATCCTCATGCAGACCACAAGTCTGCAATGCGTCCCACAAGGTCTGTACTAGGACCACTTCTATTCAGTTTATATATGCTTCCTTTAGGGAACATTATTGAATCACTCATCAATTTTTTGTTATGCTGACGCAACCCAATTATATTTGACTTCACAGCCTGATTGCCACACCAATCAGTTAATAACTCCAAGCCTGCTTAAGGATATAAAAGTTGATGACCTCAATTTTCTGAGTTAAATTCAGACCAAACTGAAAAAGTTCTTGTAATTGGACCAAACACTCAGAACACTCCTTTCTAGGAGACAGTTAACTTTAGAGTCATTTTATCAGTCATTGTAATTCATTGTCATTTTATCATTCATTGTAATTGTACAATATGTTTGTGTTGATTTGTTCTGTACACGTGACATCTATTGCACGTCTGTCCGTCCTGGGAGAGGGATCCCTCCTCTGTGGCTCTTCCTGAGGTTTCTTCCACCTTTTTTCCCTGTTAAAGGTTTTTGTGGGCAAGTTTTTCCTCACTGGAACCGAGGGTCTAAGGACAGAGGGTGTCACTCCCTGTACAGATTGTAAAGCCTCAGAGGAAAATGGACTTTGTGACTTTGGACTGTACAAATAAAATCTGATTGATTTGATATTTATGTTTTTTTGTTGTTCACGTGTTCAGAAACGTCATACGTGTTCACAGGAAGAAGAATCGTATGTTCACGTGTCGCACCAGTAACTCTGTGATGTTCTAAACATGTTCCTGGCGTGTTCCTGACGTGTTCTTGTCATGTTGTGTGTTTCAGAGGAGCGACGTCCGTCGTGTTTCGCTGTGAAGAGAAACAGACTCAGAAACCGTTCGCCATCAAAGTTCTCAAGAAAACGGTTCGTCATGAAACATGCTAACAGCTGTCTGTCATGTTTAGACTAGAAGAGAGTTTATCTTTTGGATATTGTTAGCTAACATGCTAACATGCTAGTCACCAGTCCAAATCAGCTGGTTCTGGTTCTGCAGAGCCACAAGCTAAAGCTAAGCTAAAGCTAAGCTAACAGGATACAGCTGTGATGAAGCTAGGCTAACAGTTTCACCCTGTTTCTAGTCTTTGTGCTAAGCTAGGGTAACACAACACAGATGATCTCAGTGCTAACTGTAGAAAAAAGTTTGACGTGTTCACACGTTCACGATGTGTTCACATGTAACGTGTTCACGATGTGTTCACGATGTGTTAACGTGTTCACATGTTCACGATGTGTTCACGATGTGTCCACGTGTTCACATGTTCACGATGTGTTCACATGTCCACATGTTCACGTGTTCACGGTGTGTTCACATGTTCACGATGTGTCCATGTGTTCACATGTTCACGATGTGTTCACATGTCCACATGTTCACGTGTTCACGGTGTGTTCACATGTTCACGATGTGTCCATGTGTTCACATGTTCACGATGTGTTCACATGTCCACATGTTCACGTGTTCACGGTGTGTTCACATGTTCACGATGTGTCCATGTGTCCACATGTTCACGATGTGTCCACATGTTCACGTGTTCACGGTGTGTCCACATGTTCACGATGTGTCCACATGTCCACATGTTCACGTGTTCACGTGTTCACAATGTGTTCACGATGTGTCCATGTGTCCACATGTTCACGATGTGTTCACATGTCCACATGTTCACGTGTTCACGGTGTGTTCACATGTCCACATGTTCACGGTGTGTTCACATGTTCACGATGTGTTCACATGTCCACATGTTCACGTGTTCACAATGTGTTCACGATGTGTCCACGTGTTCACATGTTCACGATGTGTTCACATGTTCACGATGTGTTCACATGTCCACATGTTCACGTGTTCACGATGTGTTCACATGTTCATGATGTGTTCACATGTTCATGATGTGTTCACATGTTCATGATGTGTTCACATGTCCACATGTTCACGTGTTCACGGTGTGTTCACATGTTCATGATGTGTTCACATGTCCACATGTTCACGTGTGCACGGTGTGTTCACATGTCCACATGTTCATGTGTTCATATGTTCACGTGTCCACATGTTCACGATGTGTCCATGTGTTCACATGTTCACGATGTGTTCACATGTCCACGTGTTCACGGTGTGTTCACATGTCCACATGTTCACGTGTTCACGATGTGTTCACGTGTTCACGATGTGTTCACGATGTGTTCACGTGCTCACATGTTCATGTGTTCACGATGTGTTCACTCTCATGTTTGTTTTGTTGCAGATCGATAAGAAAATCGTTCGCACAGAAATCGGCGTCCTGCTGCGTCTGTCCCACCCGAACATTGTGAGTATGATCTTGTTACATTACCCAGGCGTTCTTAATGATTTTAGATGTGTTTGATTTAATGACAGTATGACATACGTGTCATATTTAACATACGTGTCAAATCAATCTCATGTCTTGTGTTTCCTGTCAGATCCAGCTGAAGGAGATCTTTGAGACAGACACTGACATCGCTTTGGTTCTGGAGCTGGTGACGGGAGGCGAGCTGTTCGACAGGTCCGATTATTTAAACATTTAGTTACACGCCATCATCATGTTCTCACCTGTGTGACCTGTCTGTCTCACCTGTCTGTCTCACCTGTCTCACCTGTGTGTTTCAGGATCGTGGAGCGTGGTTATTACAGCGAGAGAGACGCCGCTCATGTCATCAAACAGATCCTGGAGGCCGTGGCGGTGAGTCTGCTGCCTTCACTGTCTGCTCTCTCTGTCAGGAAAATCCATCATTGTGTTAGTTTCTGGTTCTGGTCTTAGTGCAGCAGCAGCCACGTCTGTTCTGACCCGGCTCACAGTCCGGCTCCATCCATCCATCTGCTCACTAGATTACTGCTCAGTTCCTCCATCTCTGCTCCATCTGAAGCTCAGCCCATGAAGCAGCTGCTCCGTCCTCGTCTGTTTGTGACCGGATGTTGTGGTGCTCCTTTAAGGTGTCTGTGTTTGGACTTCCTGCTGATGTTCTGGTTCTGTTCTGGTGTGGGTGCCTGCCTCCTCAGCTGATGAATCACCGTCTTCCTGTCGGTTTAGTCAAACGTGAACGAGGAAAAAATGTTTTATTTAAATGTCAAGACGAGGCGTTCACTGACACACTTACACAACACAGCGTCTTCACTGCAACACGAATCACGCAACTGTGATTAATTAACATCTAATTAGTGTCAAAATAAAAGCCTCAGAACAGCACCAGGAAATGGATCAAGTCTTTTATTTTGAAAATTCTATTTAATTTATTCAAACACATTCTGGTTCTGGTCTGTGCGGGTCCAGATCCAGAATTTTAGACTCAGGTGTCTGCAGCTGATCGAGCTGTTGCTGTTGTTGGTTGCAGTTGCTATTTGCTGTTGCTGTAGTTTGTTGCTGTTGCTGCAGCAGCTGCAGGTCTCTTATGTAACAGCAGCTTCCATCCTGCTGCTGAACAGATTAAAACAGAGAGGATTAACACACACACACACACAAACACACACACACAGTTGACCTACATCTACCACACAGGGAAACATACGCCTGTGTTGACATGTGTTTATGAACGTGTGTGTGTGTGTGTGTGTGTGTGTGTGTGCTGGGATTACAGTAGTGTTGTATCTGATGTGTATGTGATGTTAATCTGCGGTGCAGAAACATCCCACAGCCCCTGAATACATCAACAGCTTCTCAAAGTGCGGGTTGTGACCTCAGTAGATGGACATAGAGCGAGATGCTGCAGACATAAACATACTCTGAGACAGGCTAACAGTTTCCACCCGCTTCCAGTGTTTGTGCTAAGCTAGGCAAACCACACCCTGAGCACAGAGTTCATGTTTGAATCAAACTGAAGAAGAGAGGTTCTTCTTCTGTGGTCTCATGATGTGTTCAGGTTCAGTCTGCTCTTACACTCATCTAAGAACAGGAAGTGAGTGATGAGAGGGCAGCAGGGCATGCTGGGAGCTGGAGGAAGATGCCATCTGTTCAGATTTTCATTCTGTGTTTCAGTCCGTGCTGCCAAATCCTCCTGAGCTGGTCCAACATGTTCATGTGCTGTCTGTAATGACCCCTGCAGCCTGTAGAGGGCGCTGCCACATTCATGTCTGCTTGTGTTTCAGTATCTTCATGAGAACGGCGTCGTGCATCGTGACCTCAAACCAGAGAACCTGCTGTACGCCGACCTGTCGCTAGATGCTCCGCTGAAGATCGGTAACAAACCAACGACACAATATAACCTGACACGACACAACAAGACACGATACAACGATACGCTAGGATACAACATGACACGATACAACAATACGCTAGGAAACTACATGACACGATACAGCGATTCGCTACGATACAACCTGACACAACGCAACAAGACACGATACAACGATACACTACGATACAACAAGACACGATACAACAACACACTACGATACAACAAGACACGATACAACGATACACTACGATACAACAAGACACGATACAACAATACACTACGATACAACAAGACACGATACAACAAGACACGATACAACAATACACTACGATACAACAAGACACGATACAACCTGACACGATACAACAATACGCTAGGATACAACATGACACGATACAACAAGACACGATACAACAATACGCTAGGATACAACATGACACGATACAACATGACACGATACAACAAGACACGATACAACATGACACGATACAACAATTCGCTACGATACAACCTGACACAACGCAACAAGACACGATACAACAAGACACGATACAACCTGACACGATACAACAAGACACGATACAACCTGACACGACACAACAAGACACGATACCACCTGACACGATACAACCTGACACGATACAACGATATGCTAGGATACAACATGACACGATACAACGATACACTACGATACAATCTGACACAAAGCAACAAGATACGATACACTACGATACAACATGACACAATGATATGATACGATACAATATGACACAATACAACATGACACGATAAATCATGACATGGTACAGCAAGACACGATACAACGATACGTTACAATACAACAAGACACGATAAAACATCAGGCGATACAACACGACACAATACAACCTGACACGACACACAACACAACACAATAAATCTGTGATGTGACCTTGTTTGTTTGTCTGTAGAGGCTGAACCTAATAATAGTAAAAATAATAATAATAATAATAATGATGATAATAATGTTGCTATATGTTTTGAATAAACAGTCATCCTGGCTGTTCAGCAGTAAAGACAGCGGGCCTTCAGTCAGTCTCAGGTTCCTGTTTTTTTTCTCAGTGTGTCAGATTCCAGATGGCCGGTAGGCCTCCGGCTAACAGGTCCAGATGGAAGAAGCTCAAATTCAGCCTCCACTCCACACCACCAACACCACCTTCAGTTCAGACACACACTGTCCTCCACCTCCCTCTGCTTCACTCTCTGCTCTCATTTCAACACAAACAGGAAACAAACAAAAAAGAAAAACAGAACATGTCAACAATAAATATTTATTTAGTTATGTCTCCTCTCTCTCAGCTGACTTTGGTCTTTCCAAAATCATTGACGATCAGGTGACCATGAAGACCGTCTGTGGTACACCTGGGTACTGCGGTGAGTACCACCTCTACTGCACCTGTACACGCAGTACTGCATCATGGAGGATGGTGTAGATGCTGTAGTAGATGGTGTAGTAGCTGTAGTAGATGGTGTAGTAGTAGAAGTAGTAGATGGTATAGTATATGTAGTAGATGGTATAGTATCTGTAGTAGATGGTGTGGTAGAAGTAGTAGATGGTGTAGTAGCTGTAGTAGATGGTGTAGTAGTAGAAGTAGTAGATGGTGTAGTATCTGTAGTAGACGGTGTAGTAGAAGTAGTAGTAGATGGTGTAGTATCTGTAGTAGATGGCGTGGTAGTAGAAGTAGTAGATGGTATAGTATATGTAGTAGATGGTATAGTAGCTGTAGTAGATGGTGTGGTAGAAGTAGTAGTAGATGGTATAGTATATGTAGTAGATGGTGTGGTAGAAGTAGTAGATGGTATAGTATCTGTAGTAGACGGTGTGGTAGAAGTAGTAGATGGTGTAGTAGCGTAGGGCATGGTGTGGTAGTAGCATAGTAATGTATAGGGTATATTCGTCGCTGGTACATCGTAGCGGTCGTCGCTAGGTGTGTCGCACGTCGTAGTACGCTGGTCTATACTCGGATCGTCGCTGTGTGTCCGTAGTAGCTGTCCTCGTCATCTGTCGTCGATGGTTGTGGTCGACGTCGTAGCCGCTGGTCTAACGTGACTCTGTAGTAGCACGGTGTGTTCGCCGTAGTAGGCGCTGGTGTCGCATCTGTAGTCGAGGGGGTGGGGAGTAGCAGTAGTCGACTGGTCTAGTAAGAGGTCGTCGATGGTAGTGGTAGAACGTATAGATGGTCTAGTCTCTGTCGGCGATGGTGGTCGTCCGTTCGTAGCTGGTGTCCGGCTCTGTCGTCGCGCTGTAGTGTCGCCGTAGTACGTGGTGTCGTATCGGTAGTATGTGTGGTCGTCGTCGTCAGCTGGTGTAGTATAGCTTAGTCAGTGGTGTGGGTACGCACGTCGTCGTCGCTGGTCTCGTACGCTGTCGTGCTGGTGTGGTCCGTTCGTAGCTGTTTCGAGCTGCTGTAACATGCGTGTGGCGCCGCGTCATTCGTCGCTGGTGTACCTCTGTACGTGCTGGGTGGTCGTCGGTCGATCGGCTGTCTCGTCTGTACGTCGCTGGTGTGGTCGCCGCGTAGTCGCTGGTAGTCTCTTACGTAGCTGGTGTGGTAGCCGACGTCGTCGCATGGCGCGCGTATCGTCCTGATCGGTGCTGGTGTAGTATGAGGTGATCTCTGTGATAGGTGAGCGTCGTAAGCTGGTCTCGATCTGTCGTCGATGGTGTGAGGTGGGCGCCGTCGTCGTCTCTGGTCCGTCTCTTGGTCGTCGCTGGAGTGGTCGCAGTACGGGCGTCTGGTCTGTCGGCTGCGGTGTGCGCACGTCGGTAGTGGTAGTCGCTCGTCGCCTGGTGTCGTCGCCGCGTCGTGGTCGTCTCTGTGGTCCCGTTTCTCCGTCCTGGTACTTCGTATCCTGTCTCGCTGTTGTGAGTCGCCGTCCTCGCTGCTCGTCGCTGTCAGTCGCATCGCTCCGGTGTGGTCGCCGTTCTTCGCCTGGTATCCGTAAGCTGTCGTGCTGGTGTGTGCGTCAGATCGTCGTCTCGGTCTCGTCTCGGTCGTCAGCTGGTGTTTGGTCGTCGTCGTCGACGGGTGTACGTCTCGGACGTCGCTGAGTGATGGTCGCGCCGTCGTCGTCGCTGGTCCTCGTCTCCCTGCGGCGCTGTGGTGGATCGCCGTCGTCGAGTGGGCCGGTGCCTGCCCCTGCCGTTGCCACTGTAGGATTTCTCGTACGCAGTTGGAGCTTCTGTCAGCCATCTGCTACCCGGCTCCTCTGCCTGCAGCTCCAGAGATCCTGCGGGGAATGCCACGGCCCTGAAGTGGACATGTGGTCGGTGGGGCGTCATCCTCTACATCCTGTGAGTCCATCACACACACACACACCACACACACCCACACACACACACACACACACACACACACCCACACACACACAGGGGTGGATGAAGTACTGACTCACTAAGTTTTATGGACTTCGGTCCATCTAACAACATTATTTTAACAGTGATGACATAATGTGACACTGCATCTGTTAATGTGCTCCATTAATCAGCTCGTTAATGAAGCCTTCAGGATTGACTGTGTTCACACTGTCCCTCTACAGCTGGACATGACACATCTGTCCTCTAAAGCTGGACATGACACATCTGTCCTCTAAAGCTGGAATACACATCGTTCCTCTACAGCTGGACATGACAACATCTGTCCCTCTACAGCTGAGACATGACCACATCTGTCCCTCTACAGCTGGACATGACACATCTGTCCTCTACAGCTGGACATGAACACTGTCCCCTCTACAGCTGGACATGACACATCTTCCCTCTACAGCTGGACATGACACATCTGTCCCTCTACACCTGGACATGACACATCTGTCCCTCTACGCTGGACATGACACATCTGTCCTCTACAGCTGGACATGACACATCTGTCCTCTACAACGCTGACACATGACACATCTGTCCTCTACAAGCTGACATGAACATCTCGACACATCCTCTGTCCCTCTAGCTGGACATGACACATCTGTCCCTAAACTGGACAGACACATCTGTCCCTCTACAGCTGGACATGACACATCTGTCCTCTACAGCTGGACATAAACATCTGTCCCTCTACAGCTGGACATGACACATCTGTCCCTCTACAGCTGGACATGACGTGACACATCTGTCCTCTACAGCTGGACATGACACATCTGTCCCTCTACACGGAGACATGACACATCGCCTCTACAACAGCTGGACATGACAACATCTGTCCCTCTACAACGGGACATGACACATCTGTCCTCTACAGCTGGACATGATACAATCTGTCTCTACAACTGGACATGACACATCTGTCCCTCTACAACTGGACATGAAACACATCTGTCCCTCTACAGCTGGACATGACACATCTGGCCTCTACAGCTGGACATGACACATCTGTCCTCTAACAGCTGGACATGACACATCTGTCCCCTCTACAGCTGGACATGACACATCTGTCCCTACAGCTGGACATGAACATCTGTCCTCTACAGCTGGGACATGACACATCTTCCCCTCTACAGCTGGACATGACACATCTGTCCTCTACAGCTGGACATGACACATCTGTCCCTCTACAGCTGGACATGACACATCTGTCCTCTACAGCTGGACATGACACATCTGTCCTCTACAGCTGGACATGACACATACAAGAATTGTCACACAACACTTACTGCTGCATTTTTTTATCACACTGTACCTTCATTGTTCCCTTCTCTGTAAGTCGCTTTGAATAAAAGCTAAATGACTAAATGAATGGCAGCCACATTATAAACATGAACCATTAACTGGAGTACCTGTACCATTAACTGTACCTGTTCCTCAGACTCTGTGGGTTCGAGCCCTTCTTTGACCCGAGGGGGGATCAGTACATGTACAGCCGCATCCTGAACTGTGACTACGAGTTTGTGTCTCCATGGTGGGACGAGGTTTCCCTCAACGCCAAGGACTTGGTGAGTTCCTCCTCCACTTCAGTCGTACATGTCGAGTCATTTTACTGACAGACTTTGTCTCAATAAATACGAAGACTCGTCAGCGTGAGAAGTTCATCTGGACTTTCTGACTTCTCGTAGTACTACAGGGTTTATTTGGACCTGTCATATTTGGATTTGGACCTGGACCTGGACCTGTTTTAAGTTGACTTAAGACTTGAACTAAACTCATCTGTGATGACGTCAGACTTGTCTGGAATGTCTCGGCTTGTATCGGCTTGGTCCGACCTGTGCCACGTTACCTGGAGACGGTTCCTTGTTGGGCAGGTGTTCTGAACTCAGTCCTTTCCCCGTTTGTCCGTCTGCAGGTCAGTAAGCTGATCGTTCTTGACCCTCACAAGCGCCTCAGTGTCCGGGAGGCCCTGCAGCACCCCTGGGTTCTGGGCAAAGCCGCCCGGTTCTCCCATATGGACACGACCCAGAGGAAACTACAGGAGTTCAACGCTCGACGCAAACTGAAGGTGAGGACAGCATCTGAGTGTTGATGACCACTGAGAACAATAAAGATGGTTCTTCAGTTTGATGTCGTAGAACCATTGAAGTTCCATGAAGAATGTTCCTGAAGGCACCATAAACTTTGCTCCAAAGATGGGTTCTTTAAGGAACCGTGTTTTTTGTTCTTTGTGGACCCAGCTGGTTCAGAACCTCTTTTAACATTTTCTTTGTGTGTGTGTCGACAGGCTGCCATGAAGGCCGTCGTGGCAACCAGCCGGATGCACGAGGGCTCGCGGCGTCGTACAGACAGCTGTGAGATTCCCGGCTCGGGGACGTCCAGGCAGAGCAGCATGCAGCAGGACCCGCCCCCTGAGTCAACAAGCCCCGCCCCCACAGACAAAGAGGCCCTGCCCCCAGACCAGCAGCCGCCACAGGAGGACGAATCAAAGCCCACCGACCAAAGTGCTGTCAGCCCCTCCCTTCCACGCAGCCCTAAACCACCCAGCTCTGATATCACACCCACAGGCCCCGCCCCCACCAGACCACCGCTGCGGGTTGACGGGCTGCGACAAGCGTCCGTCATCCCTAAAACCGTGGCTCAGCCCCGACTGCCGCAGAAGAGCTGCTCCGTGGTAGATCCCGCCTCCAGGGTCAAGGCCACACCCACGCTGGGGACGCCTCCAAGTCCCAGCAGCCTCAGCAACGGCTTCATGCCGGGGGCGGAGCCAGCCACTAAGACCACTCATTGCCAGTGATCACCTGACAAACAGAGTTCAGCCTTCCAGGAACATTTACATGAGAGATGGGACCAAGCTAATCCAGAACCCAAAGAACCTGTAAACCCAGAAACACCCAGAGCTTCAACAGCACCACGACATCTTCCACTGCTGCTAATGCTACGCTACATGCTAACAGCTACATACTGACGGTCTGCTGGTGTTTCACTGTCGACACGCGACCACCGAACAAACAAACACATCGAGACGCCGCCGCCGAGGTTTCATATGAACTCAGAGTTCATCAAGAAAACTTCAGTTTGTCTTTAAGTATTAAAGTATTTAGTTACTTCTTCAGGTACTCGACAGGTCGACCACGAGTCGTGTTAGCTAAACGCTAAGTACAAAAGTACAAACGAGTTTTTCTTTCTAAAAATAAACGAAGAAGTTTCAAATTAAATTATTTATAAAACGGTTCAGCTAGCCGCTCTAAGCTAACGTGCTAAATTAAAATTGATTATCAGGTGAAAGTGAAGCGACGTGTTCGTTACACATGAAACACGTGAGTTAGCGTGTTCGTTACACATGAAACACGTGAGTTAGCGTGTTCGTTACACGTGAGTTAACGTGTTCGTTACACATGAAACACGTGAGTTAACGTGTTCGTTACACATGAAACACGTGAGTTAACATGTTCGTTACACATGAAACACGTGAGTTAACATGTTCGTTACACATGAAACACGTGAGTTAACGTGTTCGTTACACATGAAACACGTGAGTTAACGTGTTCGTTACACATGAAACACGTGAGTTAGCGTGTTCGTGTCTGTTCATGTTTACTCAGAAAAATATTGAATGTTTGAGCAAACTGAAGATTTATGAGGTCATCTGACAGGAAGTGGTGAGTCAGGTGACCTGTGCACCTGCACAGGTGTCATGTGACTCTGGTCCTGGAATCACGTCAGTTCGGTCTGGACACTCTGGATGTGGTTAGCCTAGCTTAGCATAAACACTGGAAGCGGGGGGTGAAGTTAGCCTAACCTACAAACACCTTTAAAAGTCGACATGTTTGATGGTGGAGGGATGGGTGGAGGGACGGTGGAGGGACGGGTGGAGACACAGAACTGTTTGTCAAGAGGACAGAAGGACTTCATGTCCAACTCCTTTAAGATCTGATCTGAGACAAACAGACTCTTCTTCTTCTTGTACAGGAGCTGTTGATTGTATTTTATCAGACGTCTATGGACGAGGAGAGAGCAGCTTCATCTCACTCGGGTTCTCCTCCTCCCCCTCCTCCTCCTCCTCCTCTTCCTCCTCCTCCCCCTCCTCCTCCTCCTCTTCCTCCTCCTCCTTCTCCTCTTTCTTCCCATCGTGTTCGAGCAGCTGTCAGACTTTGGGAGGAGAAGCGGGAAGTTTTTTATCCTTTGTACTCTTCACTGTCGCCTGCTGTAGCTCTGCTCTGTAGTGACGTGACGTGAACGTGAGCTTCTAGTTAAACATCGTGTTGTTTACATTTATCAGCTGAGGATGATGATGGTGATGAAGATGATGAAGATGATGATGATGGTGATGATGAAGATGATGGTGATGAAGATGATGATGATGATGATGAAGATGATGATGAAGATGATGAAGATGATGATGATGGTGATGAAGATGATGATGAAGATGATGATGATGGTGATGATGATGGTGATGAAGATGATGATGATGATGATGATGATG
>NC_040024.1:12189958-12192515 GCF_000972845.2 Larimichthys crocea
CAAACGTTAACCAACGTTAAAACTAACGTTAAACAAACGTTCAACAACCGGAAAAAAACTAACGATAAACCACGGTAAACAAACGGAAACACAAAACGGGAAAACAATAAACAAAAGGTAAACACAAAACATTAACAAACAAACACTAACAGGACATTTTGTCAGAAGGATTGGTGCATGGACCTTTCAAGTAGGACCATTCGTTAACGTTCTTAATGAAATGTGTCACGTGTGTGTGTGAGGTTGTGTGTGTTTGTGGTGTTTGTGTGAGTGAGTGGTGTTGTGTGTAGTGAGTGTGTTTGTGTGGAGTGTGTGTTTGTGTGAGTGAGTGTGTGTTGTGTGTGAGTGCGTGGTGGTTGTGCGTGACGTGTGCGTGGTGTAGTGTGTGTGTGTGTGAGTGAGTGTGTGTTTGGAGTGTGTGTGTGTGTGAGTGAGTGTGTGTGTGTGAGTGAGTTGAGTGTGTGTGTGTGTGTGAGTTGTGTGTGAGTGTGTGTGTGAGTGTAGGGTGTGTGGTGTGTGGAGTGTTTGTTGGTGTGAGTGTGTGTGTGTGTGAGTGATGTGTGATTGTGTGGTGTGTGAGGTGTGTGAGTGGTTGGGTGTGAGTGCGTGTGTGTGTGAGTGTGTGTGTGTGGTGAGTGAGTGTGTGTGTGTGAGTGAGTGTGAGTGTGTGTGTGTGTGTGAGTGTTGTGAGTGTGTTTGTGTGTGAGTGCGTGTGTGTGAGTGAGGTTGTGTGAGTGTGTGTTGTGTGTGACGTGAGTGTGAGTGTGTGTGTGTGTGAGTGAGTGTGTGTGTGAGTGTGTTGTGTGTTGTGATTGAGTGTGTGTGTGGAGTGAGTGTGAGTGGTGTGTGTGTGTGAGTGTGTGTGAGTGTGTGTGTGAGTGTTGTGTGTGAGTGAGTGTGAAGTGTGTGTGTGTGTGAGGTGTGTGAGTGTGTTGTGTGTGAGTGAGTGTGTGTGTGGCGTGTGTGTGTGTGGAGTGTAGTGTGTTGTTGTTGTGTGTGCAGCTGTGTTTTTTTTTGTTTTGAGTGTGTGTGTGTGGAGTGTGAGTGAGTGTGTGTGTGAGTGTGTGTGTGTGTGTGCTGCTGGCTGTGTGATTGAGTGTGTGTGTGTGTGTTGAGTGCGTGTGTGTGTGTGTGATGTTTGGTGGTGTGAGTGAGTGTGTGTGTGTGGCGTGCGTGTGAGTGTGTGTGAGTGGTGTGCTGTGTGAGTGAGTGTGGTGTGATTTTGTGTGTGTGTGACGTGAGTGTGGTGTGTGAGTGAGTGTGGAGTGTTGTGTGTGTGTGTTGAGTGTGTGTGAGTGTGTGTGTGTGTGACGTGAGTGTGTGTGTGTGTGTGAGTGCGTGTGTGTGTGTGTGATGTGAGTGTGCGTGTGTGTGTGGGTGAGTGTGTGTGAGTGTGTGTGTGTGTGAGTGAGTGTGTGTGTGGCGGTTGTGGTGTGTGTGATGTGAGTGTGTTGTGTGAGTGAGTGTGAGGTGTGTGTGGTGAGTGTGTGTGCGTGTGTGTGTGTGTGAGTGAGTGTTTGTGTGAGTGTGATGTGTGTGGAGTGAGTGTGTGTTGTGTGAGTGAGTGGAGTGTGTGTGTTGTGTGTGAGTGTGTGTCTGATGTGTGTGTGTGTGAGTGAGTGTGTGTGTGTGTGTGAGTGAGTGGGTGAGGTGTGTGTTTGTGAGGTGCGGTGAGTGTTGGTGTGTGAAAGTGATGTGTGTGGAGTGTCGTGTGTGTTGAGTGAGTGTGTGTGTGTGAGTGAGGTGAGTGTTTGTGTGTGATGCGTGAAGTGGAGTGGTGTGTGGTTGAGTGTGTGTGAGGTGTGTGTGTGTGAGTGTGTGTGTGGGTGTGATGGTTGTGTGTGTGTGTGTGAGTGTGTGTGAGTGTGTGTGTGTGTGGTGTGTGTGAGTCTGCGTGTGAGTGAAGCTGTGTGTGAGTGTGTGTGGGATGAGTGAGTGTGTGGTGAGTGCGTGTGTGAGCTGTGTGTGAGTGTTGATGTGGTGTGTGTGAGTGTGTGTGAGTGTGCGTGAGTTGGTGTGTCGTGTGAGTGTGTGTGAGTGAGTGTTGTGTTGCGTGGAGTGTGTGTGTGAGTGTGTTGTGTGAGTGAGTGTTGTGAGTGTGAGGCGTGTGTGTGTGTGTGTTGTGTGTGTGAGTGAGTGTGTGAGTGTGAGTGGAGTGTGTGTTGAGTGTGTGTGTGTGTGAGTTTTGAGTGAGTGTGTGTGTATTGGTGCTCACTTTGATGCTGAGACGAAACATGGTGAATAATCCACATCCATAACATTATAAATCTCCAGTCAGGCCTCACTGTCTGTCTGTCTGTCTGTCTGTCTGTTTGTCTGTCTCTCTGTCTGTCTGCCTGTCTGTCTGTCTGTCTGTCTGTCTGTCTGTCGGTCTGTCTGTCTGTCTGTCTGACTGTCTGTTTGTCTGTCTCTCTGTCTGTCTGCCTGTCTGTCTCTCTTTCTGCCTGTCTGTCTGTCTGTCTGTCTCTCTTTCTGCCTGTCTGTCTGTCTGCCTGTCTGTCTCTCTGTCTGTTTGTCTCTCTTTCTGCCTGTCTCTCTGTCTGTCTCTCTCTCTGCC
>NC_040024.1:12192525-12194596 GCF_000972845.2 Larimichthys crocea
CTGTCTGTCTGTCTGTCTGTCTGTCGGTCTGTCTGTCTGTCTGTCTGACTGTCTGTTTGTCTGTCTCTCTGTCTGTCTGCCTGTCTGTCTCTCTTTCTGCCTGTCTGTCTCTCTGTCTGTTTGTCTCTCTTTCTGCCTGTCTCTCTGTCTGTCTCTCTCTCTGCCTGCCTGTCTCTCTGTCTGTCTGTCTGCCTGTCTCTCTTTCTGCCTGTCTCTCTGTCTGTCTGCCTGTCTCTCTCTCTGCCTGCCTGTCTGTCTGTCTGTCTGTCTCTCTTTCTGCCTGTCTGTCTGTCTGTCTGTCTGTCTGTTTGTCTGTCTCTCTTTCTGCCTGTCTGCCTGTCTGTCGGTCTGTCTGACTGTCTGTTTGTCTGTCTCTCTGTCTGTCTGCCTGTCTCTCTCTCTGCCTGCCTGTCTCTCTGTCTGTCTGTCTGCCTGTCTGTCTGTCATGTGTTGCACAGACATGTAGTGTGTGTGATGTGTCAGCAGAGGGCGATGACATCACTCTGATGTCATGATGATGTCATGATGTGTTGAGGCCTGATGGTGGCGCTCTGCCTGCAGACTGACTTCTACAGCATGTCTGTGAGGCCTCATTGAACCCCGAACCAGAACCAGAACCCGTCTACATCTTGAGCATCTTGCGGTCCTGATGGGTTCATCAGGTTTATCTCCTGGTCACATGACTTCCTGTCACCTCACCTGAACTGGCAGCACTTCCTGTGTTTGGAACGAGGAAACCGGGTCAGAGGTCAATGGACTGCTGCAGGTCCGTGAGTCCAGAACAAGTTCTGTTGGTCCTCCTGAAACAGGAAGTTTGTGTCTGCAGACGATGTCACTCTTTGTTTCAGAACCCGTCTGGACTTCATCTAGAACCTGCTGATGTTTCTGCCACAGCATCAGAGACTGGATCAGAACCATCAGAACCATCTGAACCATTAGAACCATTAGAACCAACAGAACCATCAGAACCATCAGAACCATCTGAACCATTAGAACCATTAGAACCAACAGAACCATCAGAACCAACAGAACCATCAGAACCATCAGAACCAACAAAATCATCAGAACCATCAGAACCAACAAAATCATCAGAACCATCAGAACCAATAGAACCATCAGAACCATTAGAACCATCAGAACCAACAGAATCATCAGACCCATCAGAACCATCAGAACCAACAGAATCATCTGAACCATCAGAACCATCTCATTCATCAGAGCCATCTGAACCATTAGAACCATCAGAACCATTAGACCCATTAGAACCAACAGAATCATCAGAACCATCAGAACCATCTGACCCATTATAACCATCAGAACCAACAGAATCATCAGAACCATTAGAACCATCAGAACCAACAGAATCATCAGAACCATTAGAACCATCAGAACCAACAGAATTATCAGAACCAACAGAACCATTTGAACCATTAGAACCATCAGAACCATTAGACCCATTAGAACCAACAGAATCATCAGAACCATCAGAACCATCTGACCTATTATAACCATCAGAACCAACAGAATCATCAGAACCATTATAACCATCAGAATCATCAGAACTAACAGAATCATCAGAACCATCAGACCCATCTGAACCATCAGAACCATCAGATTCATCAGAACCATCTGATTCATCAGACCCATAAGAACCATCAGAACCATCTGAACCATCAGAACCATCTGAACCAACAGAACCATCAGAACCATCTGATTCATCAGACCCATAAGAACCATCAGAACCATCTGAACCATCAGAACCATCTGAACCATCAGATTCATCAGACCCATCAGAACCATCAGACCCATCAGAACCATCTGATTCATCAGAACCATCTGAACCATCAGACCCATCCGAACCATCAGACCCATCAGAACCAACAGCTCTGTTAATGTCATGGACCTTTCTAGATTTGTCAGAATTAGCTAGAAATGTAAAGCTAACATCAGTCAAACAGACAGAGAGACAGACAGAGAGAGAGACAGACAGAGAGAGAGACAGACAGACAGAGAGACAGACAGACAGAGAGACAGACAGACAGACAGACAGAGAGACAGACAGACAGAGAGA
>NC_040024.1:12195466-12196720 GCF_000972845.2 Larimichthys crocea
CTCTCTCACACACACACACACACACACACACACACACACTCTCTCTCTCACACACACACACACACTCTCTCTCACTCAGAAAGTTTCCATATTAGCTGTGAGACTTTCCTGTTGATCGTCGGAGGAGGAGGGTGAGGTTTGGGTGGGGCGGTGGCAGGAGGTTGGAGGTGGAGCTGGTGGGCGTGGCCGAGGCTTCCTGCCCTGCCTGAAGGGAAAGTCCAGCTCAGAAGAACCTGAGTCAGTCAGAAAGCAGCTCAGCTCCGTCAGCTTCACCTCCATCATCATCCGCCCGCCATGGCTGCTGCCTCCAAATCCTCCCAGACGGCGAAGAACGTGGTGATCGCCCTGCTGGCGCTGTGGTCCATCGTGTCGCTCGTGGTCATCGTGGTGTGGGCGACGTCTCCGGACCTGAAGAGCTCGGCTCAGTGCCGGGCGGAGCTCCACGACACCACAGTGAAGCTGGAGGGCGCCAAGGTGGTGTGGAGCAAGGACAAGGTGGCGCTGGAGGAGCAGGTGGAGGCGGGCAGGGAGGAGCAGGACCGCCTCAGAGCCTCCATCCTGCTGCTGATGGGACACCTCAACACCACCAACGCCACGCTGGACCAGTGCCGCCAAGAGAACGTGAGTGACCGCTTCCTGTTTGACTGACCTGTGACAGGAAGTCTGATCTGTCGCTTCCTGTGTTTATTTATCAAACTTGTGTCAGGTGGACCCCGCCACCCACCCAGTGCATGCTGGGATAGACCGTGTACTGCATGTGGTCAGAGCGGGCACACCACATACTATAGGGGGCGTGGTTTGGCCATATATGGGTGTGGCATTGACTACATGTGGGTGTGGTTTAATGAAGTATGGGCGGGGCTAACTGAACGGTGTGTTTCTATAACTGACCTCCTGATGAGTCTGGTTCTGGTCCGACCCGAAGTTACGTGACTTCTGTTGCTACAGGTTTACATTAGCTCTCATTAGCATCAGTAAACTCTGTGAATCACTTAAGGACTCTGTACCACCGACACCGGGCTCATTGGGCTCATTGGGCTCACCGGGGCTCATTGGGCTCTGCTGGTTCAGTTCTGCAGCTACAGCAGCTGTTAGCATGAAAGACAGAAACAATGGTAAATGTACTTATATATTTATATATATATTTACTTATATACTTATATATAGATACTTATATACTTATATATAGATACTTATAAACTTATATATAGTTACTCATATATTTATATATAGTTACTTATATACTTATATATA
>NC_040024.1:12196730-12202973 GCF_000972845.2 Larimichthys crocea
TATATATATTATAAAATATATATATATATATATATATTATATATATTATTATATAGCTATATATCATATATATATAAGTATCTATATATTATATATTCTAATCTCTAAATATATAATATATAGATATCACACCTCTATATATCTCTCTCATATCTAGCTATCTCATCTCTCTATATCCTACTAATTCTCTATATTGATCTCCCGTATCTCTATACTACTCTCTCTCTCTATCTAATCAATCTCATCTCTAGCAATATCTCTCTCGAGCTCTCTCGCTCTCATTACCATCTCTCTCTACACATATATCTCATATTAGTAGTAACATTATGGAGAAAGGAATTGTTTTTAGGTAGAATGTTAACGAAATTATTACAATACGGTTTGTAAACCCATCTCTCTTTTGTGCCCTCTGACTCCTCTTCTACTCCTCTATCCTGTACTAATGCGTGTTATCACAGAAATCACTCTACCCATCTTTGAAGGATGTTCTCAATTCTTACAATGCGTCTCGAAAGAGACAGGATGGGTCTGCCTCGAAGAGTTGAGCGAGGATTACACGGTATATTCATTTGCTGAGTCTGACGTTAAAACGAGGAGTAAAACAGTGGACAGATGCTGCAGCTGTGCACATTGCCACATTTAATCAACTTGGCTTTAAGCGGCAGCTCCGAAGTGAAGAAGTGCTCATTTTCGTTAACTGCAGTTGCCTATTCCTCATATCTCTTCTCTGTCTCCTTGCCGCATCCCAGGTGGGGGGGGGACTAAGACGACAGCCTTGCGACACCAGAGATAAAAATATTCCCTTACACTTGCAGTTGCTCAAACCATGAACTCCTTGCTTCTTTCTCTGGATTCTGGCAGGATGCAGTCTGATGGAACTCTAAAAAAGTGGCAAATTAATTCCTGATGAGAAGTTGGCCAGAACAATTTCTGAAGAAGCAAAACTTTACAGAGCTGCAGGGAGTGCACAGTTGGTGCTGAATCTCTGTAGGTGTGTAACTCTGAATGACTCCTTTCAGACTTACCTTTTCTTTTTTATTTTTTTATTGTGCTTCTATTGACAAAACTAACAATGAATAGTGACAAAACTTTGGCCGAAAAGGCACACTAAGAACGAGATGAAGGCAAACCCCTCACGAAACCTGAACTACTGCATGGATGGGCTCCTTGGTCTTTGTAAACACATATTAAAAAAAAAACATGGAAAAAAGACAATCTGTTTATGTCAACAGTGAGCGCAAAAATGAGCTCTTGCATTGTAACCACCGGCCATAAAAGTAAAAGCAGAACTAAATAAAGGAAACGTAGCAAAAGAACTGGAGCTTTCTTGCTTTGAACTGGAAATGTGTTGTCTCTCGTATGTTTGCCTATGCTCTCTTGCTCCTACTTTATTTGTTCCTCAGTTGGAGCCAGCTTCCCTAGTTTTCACTTCAGACAGAAGCACACAGTGATTGCGAAGTTATTACAATCCTCCGTGCGCGTAGGCAAGCTACACAGAGAGGCATCAGGTAATTTGATGGTGTATGTACGTAAGAGAAATCGATTGAATGTACAACAATGACCAGCCAAGGACCAAAATGCTGGTGAGTCATCATTACAATTAGATGAAGAGAAGTGTTCACCGTTGGGCTTGGTCTCTTGGCGCATTCTTTACAGAGACTGCAAACACATAAACACGACTACACCAGACGAACCCACAACAACAATTGCAGTTTGTTAGCTGTTAGCAAAAAGCGTTGCGGGACTAAAACCTTCAAGCAGTGAGGAAATTTCAAAGAATCAGGGGAAGAGACGAAAAAAGTGATTCAATATTGCAGTGACTGAGAGTGATTTCACTAACTGGATCACTGGTATTATCATAAAGTATCATCTTATATGAACACAATCAAAGTGTGGAAGCCTTTGGGTCCCGTCTCTAATTTGCCTCTCTCTTTTTTTGCACGCGTCCCCAAAAGTGCAATCTACGCCACCATGTTTCATGCTTGTGTTGGTGTTGTGCGGCTGCGGACGCGTCTGTGCAGTCTGTCACTGGATCACTAACTTTGATCCCTGAAAAGTCACTGATAATATGCACTCCTCATCACAGGGCTCAGAGGCTCTGCAGCTTTATGATCGTCTCTCTTTTACTTGGCAGTAAAAGTGTATATATACTGTTAGTGTACGTGGAAAGTTGGGCTTCTTTAGCCCTTGCATTGATTAAAAGAGGGCCTGCAGCGCCATGAAAGATTTACAGCCTTCACATTTTTGAGAGGCCACGGAGAATCTTCACAATGATGCTCTTTGGTTCTGCCCTTAAAAACACTCACCTATCCACAGATTATAAAAGGAGAAGAGCAGCTGTAGGCCCCAACACCATCCCCTATTTCATGACCGATATGTCCTGTGGTATGCGGATGATGAGATGAGGGAAGCAGCTTGGTAGGCATGCTTTGAACATTTAACAAAAATATTATAAACTCCAGGTACATTTAAAAACCACACCCTCAAGCTGAACAGTATCGTAACAAGTCTTTAACCCATGGGAGCATCACGTATGCACACATTTTAACACAAAGCTCACTCACCCACTAACAGAATTGAATATACACTCCTTGAACTGGTTTGTGAAGTTGGTCTTTGATTGGGGCTGTGCCTGCTTGCTCTCTATGTTAATGCTTTTATTTTCTTCTCAATATTCCCACCTGTCTCCTTCAAACACTTGACGCCTGCAAGTCTCTCCCCCGGCCTTTGCGTCGCTCAGTCCCCAATTCTCTCTCTCTCTCTCTCTCTCTCTCTCTCTCTCTCTCTCTCTCTCTCTCTCTCTCTCTCTCTCTCTCTCTCTGTCTCTCTCTCCTTTCCAGCTTCATGTTCTTTGGAAAAACTGACTGTTTGCCTTCATCCCTCCTCCTCCTCCTCCTCCTCCTCCTCCTCCGGTGGTTCGTCCTGACTCATTCCTCCCTCTCCTCCCTCATTTTTCCCTCCTTTCTCTGTATTAATAGAACATGAGTAAACACAAAGTGTTCCTGTTAACACAACTTCAAACTACAGCTCCCAGAATGCACTGCACACACTGAACCAGGTCAAACTCCACATTCAGGGCTCACCAGCACCAGCAAAGAATTCTGAGCCAAACTAACGCAGGTCAGACCTTCGACGAGTCAGAACCAGAACCAGAAGAGGTTTGTACAGAGACCTGGGCCTGAAGGGTCCACATGTAGGAGGAGTCACTATGAGGGGGAGGAGTCACTGCAGGATGTGTTATTCACAATAAATACGAGTTGTCTTCATAGACTTTTATTCTGGAAGGGTGCTCTGACCGAAACCACAGATCGATCAGCTGATAACTCTGCTGTCAACATCCAATCAGGAGAGAGTTCTGACCATTTCCTGTCTCAGCGACATTATTACAGCTCAAAATAAAAGCATCACATGTGACCTCGCCCCGCGGCATGCTGGGGAGATTCTTTACCTCTCTGCTGTAAAACTTCTAAAGCACGTGAGACATTTCCACGAGACCTGAGACATTCCAGGGACCGGACACGGGTCAGAACCACACCAGGACTCACTGTCCTTCAAGATGTTCGAGAGGTCAGTAAACGTGGGTGCGTTTGTTTTGTGCTGCAGGTCTTCCTGAACGGGAACATCAGCACTCTGCAGCTGAATGTGGAGCAGCTCCGTCAGACGGAGGCGAACCTCACAGCTCAGCTCGGCATGCAGGAAGGTAACACTGGAAAAACTCCATCACTGTTACCACGACGACCGCTGACTCACTGCAAACAAACACACACGATTGGTCGGTTCAAAAAACAACACAGAGCTTTTCCTGAGAGAGAGAAGGAGGGAAAGAAAGAAAGAAAGAAAGAAAGAAAGAAAGAAAGAAAGAAAGAAAGAAAGAAAGAAAGAAAGAAAGAAAGAAAGAAAGAAAGAAAAAGAACAAATATAAACAGTTAATTATAACGAAGTTCAGATTGTTTTTTATTTCCTCCACAAAAAAAGTTTTCTGTTGAGATTGAATCAGTCCTGGTCTTAGTCTGGTCTCAGTCCTGGTCTCAGTCTGGTCCCAGTCCTGGTCTCAGTCTGGTCTCAGACTGGTCTCAGTCCTGGTCTCAGTCCTGGTCTCAGTCTGGTCCCAGTCCTGGTCTCATTCTGGTCTCAGACTGGTCTCAGACTGGTCTCAGTCCTGGTCTCAGTCCTGGTCTTAGTCTGGTCCCAGTCCTGGTCCCAGTCCTGGTCTCAGTCTGGTCTCAGTCCTGGTCTGAAATATAATAACTTTAGTTATTCAGTGATACAGTTTCCTCAGCTCAGAGTACTGCAGTACTTTTACCTGTAATGAATATTTAGTTATGTGTGAGTGACTACATGAACATCAGAGTGATTATTAATTATTACTGATGCATTATTATTAACTATTGTTAATTGTTACTGATTCATTATAATAACGACCTTTCATCAGTAAAGACATGACATCGACTCGGGCGGCGGCGGGAACAGGAGCATGATGGGAAGTGGAGGCGACTTCCTGTGAACAGTCCGAGAGGGAAACGATAAATTCCTGCACACATTGTTCAACCAGGACACACACTAACACACTGTACACACTGTACACACTAACACACACTGTACACACTGCACACACTGTACATACTCGTACACACTAACACACAATAACACACTGTACACACTCGTACACACTAACACACACTAACACACTGTGCACACACACTGCACACACTTGTACACGCTAACACACACTGCACACACTTGTACACGCTAACACACACTGCACACACTTGTACACGCTAACACACACTGCACACACTTGTACACACTAACACACTTGTACACACTAACACACACTGTACACACTTGTACACACTAGCACACACTAATACATACTAACACACACTGTACATACTAACACACACTGTACACACTGCACACACTAATACACACTAACACACACTGTAAACACTCATACACACTAACAGACACTGTACACACTCGTACACACTAACAGACACTGTACACACTTGTACACACTAACAGACACTGTACACACTTGTACACACTAACAGACACTGTACACACTGATGAAAGGTCGTTGTGTCAGTTACTGTACACACTGTACACACTAATACACACTAACACACACTGTACACACTAACACACACTGTACACACTGCACACACTGTACACACTAATACACACTGTACACACTAACACACACTGTACACACACTGTACACACTGACACACTGTACACACTAACACACACTGTACACACTAACACACACTGTACACACTAACACACACTGTACACACTAACACACACTGTACACACTAACACACACTGTACACACTAACACACACTGTACACACTTTACACACTAACACACACTACACACACTGTACACACACTGTACATACTGTACACACACTGTACACACTAACAGACACTGTACACACTAACAGACACTGTACACACTAACATACACTGTACACACTTTACACACTAACACACACACTGTACACACACTGTACATACTGTACACACACTGTACACACTAACAGACACTGTACACACTGTACACACTAACAGACACTGTACACACTTGTACACACTAACAGACACTGTACACACTAACACACACTAACACACACTGTACACACTAACACACACTGTACACACTAACACACACTGTACACACTGCACACTCTAACGCATACTGTACACACTGACACACTGTACACACTAACACACACTGTACACACTAACACACACTGTACACACTTGTACACACTAACACACACTGTACACACTGCACACACTAATACACACTAACACACACTGTACACACTGCACACACTAATACACACTAACACAAACTGTACACACTGTACACACTAACACACACTGTACACACTGCACACACTAACACACACTGTACACACTGCACACACTGTACACACTGTACACACTAACACACACTGTACACACACTGTACACACTGACACACTGTACACACTAACACACACTGTACACACTAATACACACTGACACACACTGCACACTAACACACACTGTACACACTAATACACACTGACACACACTGTACACACCAACACACACTGCACACACTGTACACACTGTACACACACTGCACACACTGTACACACTGTACACACTTGTACACACTAACAGACACTGTACACACTGTACACACTGCACACACTAATACACACTAACACACACTGTACACACTAA
>NC_040024.1:12203003-12223565 GCF_000972845.2 Larimichthys crocea
TGTAACACACTAACAGACACTGTACACACTAATACACACTAACCACATACACTAGTACCACTACACTGTACACCACACACCTGTAACACACTAACACACACTGTACACCATCGTCACACTCTAACGCATACTGTACAAGACTGAACATAACACACTGGACACACTGTACACACACACACACACACTGTACACACTAACACACCACTGTACACACTTGTACACAACTACACACACTGTACACACTGCACACTACTAACACTACACACTAACACACACTGTACACACCGACACACACTGTACACATCTCACACAACACTAACACACACTGTACACACTGTACACACTAACCACACTGTACACACTGCACCACACTAACACACACTGTACAAACCACTGCCACAACTGACTAAACACAACTGTACACACTAACACACCTGTCACAATGTACACACACTGTACACACTGGACACACTGTACACACTAACACACACTGTAACACACTAACTACACACTGACACACACTGACACACTAACACACACTGTACACACTAACATACACACTGACACACACGTAACACACCAACACACACGCAACACACTGTACACACTGACCACACACTGCACACACTGTACACACTGTAACCACATGTACACACTAACAGACACTGTACACACTGTACACACTGCACACACTAATACAACACTAACACCACTGTACACAACTAATTACACACTGAACACCACTGTACACACTAACACACACTGTACACACACTGTACAAACACACACTGTAACACCTGCACACAAACACACTGTACAAACCCACCACTTAAACACACGAACACGTACACACTAATACAACTGTAACACACACTAACACACCACTGTACACACTGCACACACCGTACACACTAACACTCACACTGTCTACCACCTACACACTAACACACACTGTACACACTGTACCACTCGTACACCACTAACACACCCTGTACACACAAACTGCACACATGAACTGTACTCTACACACTCAACACACACTCAACACACATGTACAACACTGCTACACACTAAACACACTGCACACACTGTCACACACTTGTAACACCTAACACACACTGTCACACACTGTACACACTAAACACACTGTACACCCACTTGTACAACGCTACACACCACCACACGTAACACACCACTGTACACTACCCTTACACGCTAACACACACTGTACACACTGTACACACTACATTTACACACTAACACACACTGTACACACTTGTACACACTAACACACCACTGCACAACTGTACCCACTTGTACACACATAACACACACTGCACACACTGTACACACTGTAACACAACTAACACACACTGACACACTTGTACACAGCTAACACACCTCTGTACAACTTTACACTAACCACACTGTACACATCTTGTACACAAAAAAAGTAGACGACACACGTGTACACACTAACACACACGGTACACACTTGTACACACTCAGTCAACACCTAACTACACTACTAACACACTGACTGTACACACTACCACAACACTGTAGCACACTGCACACACTAGATACACACACTACATACAATGTAAAACACTCATACACACTACACAAACTGTACCACGTACACACTAACAACACTGTACACACTGCACACCTAACACACTAACAGACACTGTACACACTGTACACACTGTACACACTCGTACACACTAACAGACACTGTACACACTGTACACACTCGTACACACTAACAGACACTGTACACACTGTACACACTGTACACACTGCACACACACTAATACACACTAACACACACTGTACACACTATTACACACTAACACACACTGTTACACACTAACACACACTGTAACAACACACTGTACACACGACACACTGTACACACTACACCACTGTAACACCTAACACACAATGACACACGCACAGCACTAACTACACACTGTACACACACTGTAAAAACACTGTACACACTATACACTACACTTACACACTAACACACACTGTACACACTCGACACACTACACACACTGTACACACTGTTACACCACTAACACACACTGTAACAACACTGTACACCACGTACATACTGTACCACACGTACACACTAACAACATGTACACACTCGAACACACACTACACAATACACCACTTACACACTTACACACTAACACACACACTGTACACACACTGTACATACTGTACACCACACTGTACATACTAACAGACACTGTACACACTAACACACACTGTACACACTTTACACACACGACACAACACACTGTACACACCCTGCACACACACTAACCACACACCTGTACACACTGCACACACAAACACACTAACACACTGTACACACTGTACACACTAATACACTGTACACACTAACACACACTGTACACACTAACACACACTGGACACACTTACACACTAACACACACTGTAACACACACTGTACATACTGTACACACACTGACACACTACACCTAACCTGAGACACACTAACACGACACTGTACACACTAACAACACTGTACACACTTACACACTAACACACACACTGTACACACACTGTACACACACTGTACACACGACGGGACACACTTACACGACACTATACCACACTAACACACACTGTACACACACTGTACATACACACTAACAGACACTGTACACACACTGTACATACTGTACCACTAACAGACACTGTACACATTAACACACACGGTACACACTGTACACACTAACACACACTGTACACCTAACACACTGTACATACTACACCACTAACACACACTGTACACACTAACACACACTGCACACACTAACACACCACACATGCAACACTTGTACACACACTGTACATACTGTACACACACTGTACACACTAACAGACACGTACACACTAACACAACTGTAACACATACTGTACACCTAACACACCCTGTACACACTAACACATGTACATACTGTACACACAACACACACTGTACACACTAATACACACTGTACACACACTGTACACACTAACACACTGTACATACTGTACACACTAACACACACTGTACACACTAATACACACTGTACACACACTGTACACACTAACACACACTGTACATGATAACGTCTGCCTCAAACATTAAGTAATAAAGTACAAATGTAATCCAGTACAAACTGCAGTAAAAGTTATGTGGAGTCAAACAGCAGATCTGATCTGAGATCAGTCCTGGTCTAGTCCTGGTCCCAGCCAGCAGCTGGCAGCCGCCCTCATTCCTCTCATAGCGATGACTCAGCAGCTCTGACATCGCTCAGCGTTTCCTTATAAGTTCATCTGAACCAAACTTTGATGCTCTGACTTCAGCTCAGATTACAGCAGGCCACGCCTCCCACGGTTACTGTTGCTATGTTGGATAACATTAGGTCAACAGTCTGACAAATTAGGTCAACAGCCTGAAACAGCTGCTGCAGTCAACATTAGCACAGTCAACAGTCTGAAAAGCGATGCACTCGACGTCATTAGGTCAAAAGTCTGACAAACAGTTCGTCGACAACAGTCTGCACATTAGAAACAGTTCGACACATCTGGACAACAGTCTGGCACAACAGGTCTGACAACTTAGGTCAACAGTCTGACAACAGTCTGACAACATTAGGTCAACAGTCTGACAACAGTCTGACAAATTAGGCAAACAGTCTGAAACATGTAAGGTCACAGTCTGACAACAGTCTGACAGATTAGGCCAAACAGTCTGACAACATTAGGTCAACAGTCTGACAACAGTCTGACAGCATTAGGCCAAACAGTCTGACAACATTAGGTCAACAGTCTGACAACATTAGGTCAAACAGTCTGACAACAGTCTGACAACATTAGGTCAACAGTCTGACAACATTAGGTCAACAGTCTGACAACAGTCTGACAACATTAGGTCAACATTAGGCCAAACAGTCTGACAACAGTCTGACAACATTAGGTCAAACAGTCTGACAACATTAGGTCAAAAGTCTGACAACATTAGGTCAACAGTCTGACAACATTAGGTCAAACAATCTGATAACAGTCTGACAACATTAGGTCAACAGTCTGACAACATTAGTCAAAAGTCTGACACCATTAGGTCAACAGTCTGACAACATTGAGTCAACAATCTGATAACAGTCTGACAAAATAGGTTCAAACAGTCTGAAACATAACAGTCTGACAAACATTAGGTCAACAGTCATGACAACATTAGGTCAAACAGTCCTGACAACATTAGGTCAACATCGGACAACAGTAGACAAACATTCTGACTAACAGTCTGACACCTTAGGTCAAACAGTCTCTGACAACTTAGGTCAACAGTCTGACAACCTTAGCTGACAACATTAGGTCAAACAGTCTGACAACAGTCTGACAACATTAGGTCAACAGTCTGACACCATTAGGTCAACAGTCTGACAACATTAGGTCAACAGTCTGACACATTAGGTTCAAACAGTTCTGACAACATTAGTCACACAGACTTCTGACCCTTCAGTTCACAACATCCTGACCACCGTCTGACACCATTAGGTCAACAGTTCTGACAACCATTAGGAACAACAGTCGACATTAGTCAAGTCTGACAACATTAGGTCAACAGTCTGACAACATTAGGTCAAACAGTCTGACAACATTAGGTCAAACAGTCTGACAACATTAGGTCAACAGTCTGACAACATTAGGTCAAACAATCTGATAACAGTCTGACAACATTAGGTCAAACAGTCTGACAACATTAGGTCAAACAGTCTGACAACATTAGGTCAACAGTCTGACAACATTAGGTCAAACAATCTGATAACAGTCTGACACCATTAGGTCAAACAGTCTGACAACATTAGGTCAAACAGTCTGACAACATTAGGTCAAACAGTCTGACAACATTAGGTCAACAGTCTGACAACATTAGGTCAAACAATCTGATAACAGTCTGACACCATTAGGTCAAACAGTCTGACAACATTAGGTCAAACAGTCTGACAACATTAGGTCAACAGTCTGACAACATTAGGTCAAACAGTCTGACAATGTTCAGTCTCTGCAGTCTGTTACCTGTGTTTGGCCTGGCAGTGTGTCAGCCTATCAGAAGAAGGCTCATTAATATTAATATGCAGCTAAATGGTGCTTCTCTCTGTTTGTTTGTCCTCAGATCGGATCGAGGCTCTGAAGCAGAACCTGACCCAGACCGTCCTGGAGACTGAGACATGTCGTAGCCTGAAGGACGCCGCAGACAGCCAGATGATGGCGGCTCAGAGTCAGACCAAAGCCTGCGAGTCCAAACAGCAGTATCTGCAGAGACAGCTGTGAGTTCTGACCCGGTCCGGTTTCAGTGAGGTGTCTGAATGCACAAAGAATCTGCCTGTCGACACTTTACAGCGATATGCGAGACACATACCGAGACCACACCCAGGTATCGGATCAGGACCAGCTCAGTTCTCAGTGTGGTTCATGAGTCAGCATGTCCAACATGTGGGTTCACTTACAGCCATGCAGTCTTTCACCTTTGTACTCTAATAGTTTTTACTGACAAGTACCACATTGGACTAAAGTGTCCAACGTGTTCGATGCCATAAAAAAGGCATGAATCTTCTAATCCACTTCTCCTCTATTGAACCATTGATTTAATTAATTTCAGACTTTTAACCCCTTCAATGCCAGAAAATACAATGCCTGGTAAAAAAAAAAAGGTTATTTCCAATATACTGAATGCAGATTGATTTGGTTTGTGGGGATTATAAGAGTCTTGGCTATGTCATTGATGAGTAACAAGATTGATCTCCAGGGGTTTTAGTTTTTTTGTAGTGTCAGATTAAAGAAATGGCTCCCATAGACTTCCACCATAAAAAGAATGTATAAAAGTCTATGGGGCAATGGCACGTGACCTCAGGAACTAAATTCTGACAGATCAGAGGTGTGGGAACTTTCTTTGGGTCTAAATGTGAGCAGCTCCAGAGCTCGACATTTCTGGCAAAATGGATCCACGCAGCGTGAGACAGACAGAGAAGCACTGATCTGAGGAGATCATCACTGAGACACAATGGGTCAGCGATAACGAAGAAGAGGTAGAGGAGGAGGATGAAGACTTGGATTCCAGTTCTGACGAGGATGCATCTGATTCCGAACGGGAAGGTGACCCAGACAACCACAAGAGTCCAGCTCTGAGGAGGAAGATGAGCAAGATGAGCCCGACCAAGCTCAATGGACAGGAAGAAATGGTCGTCAGTGTCCCATCATGAAGAGATACTCTGGTTTTTCCCAGTCAATGGCCCCCCCCAGGCCTGACTAGATATGCGATCGCTCACTTCACTGAGGACCCGAGGTCAGCGTGGGACCTCCTTGTGACTCTGTCCACCAAATGACCAACTTGCATGGGAACCGCACCAAGTCAAGATGGCGAGATGTGAGCCAGTTGGAAATGGCATACCTCGGCCTGTTGCTTTTGGCCGGCGTATTGCATTGCATCTTGCTCATCTTCCTCCTCCTGCTCCTCCTCAGAGCTGGACTCTTGTGGTTGTCGGTCACCTTCCTGTTCGGAATCAGATGCATCCTCGTCAGAACTGGAATCCAAGTCTTCATCCTCCTCCTCTACCTCTTCTTCGTTATCGCTGACCCATTGTGTCTCAGTGATGATCTCAGATCAGTGCTTCTCTGTCTGTCTCACACTGTGTGGATCCATTTTGCCAGAAATGTCGAGCTCTGGAGCTGCCCACATTTAGACCCAAAGAAAGTTCCCACACCTCTGATCTGTCAGAATTTAGTTCCTGAGGTTATTAAACATGCTATTTAGCTGGACCTCTTTGTAAACAAGGCCTTAATTCAAAGGCATAACTATACTCACATATATTACATATACAACATAATGAATGATAACGACACAGACCTGAATCGATGCAGGTTCATTATTTCACTCTGATGGGCCGGTTCTGATTCTGCTTCTGGCCCAGGGGCCATATGTTTGACATCCCTGTTGCAGAGATTTAATGTTTCTATGTGATCTTATGATTCGTGTGTGTGTGTTTACAGTCAGAAGTGTAAGGTCGTGGACTCTGAAGCTCCGCCCCTGAAGCAGGACCCACCCTCCTCGACCGCCCGCCCCTCCTCCTCCGCCCCCTCCCTCTCTGGTTTTCCCGCCCTGGCGCTGCTCGTCTCCACCACTCTGCATCTGATGACCTGTGAGTTTAACTGACACCGTCAATCACTCAAACATGACACGCCCAAACCACAAAACTCCTGTAGCACCCGAACGCATCGTAAACACATTTCATCATCGAAGACTCAGAGATGCCAAATAATTAAAATTTCTATTTAAACCAGCTGACGAAGAAAAACTGAAAGTTTAAAAACTGTGAGTGAGTTTTTGTTTTGGTCTCAGGTCATCTGTGATTGGTTGAAGGAAACAGGAAGTTGTTCATGTTGGTGAAGCAGCCCTACCTGCTGGTGACAGATGCTCACTGCAGCAACACCAACAGAACAAGTTCTGGTTCTGATCTGCTGAGTCCACATGAGACCCGTCAGTTTCTCGGAGGTCACAGTGATGTCACAGTGATTTATTTTAGTATCAAAAGAGTTTGTTGATAAATCAATGAAAAGAAATAAATATATATATATATATAAAAAAAAAATTTTTGCGATTAAATATTAATTTTTTTTTTTTTTTTTTTGAAGGGCTGGTCAATCGATTAAAAAAAGTAACTAATTAATCGCAAAAATTTCTGTATTAATCCGATTAATCGCGATATTTCTTCAATAAATGTATCAAAAATGAATTGCATTTTTCTGAGACTGAAGCTTATAATGAATATTTATTTTAGTAAATGATCAAATTAATGTAGAAAACTCAGATAATAAGTAATTTAATTCATTCATTTTATTGGCTTAAGGTGCACAATATGCACAGTTCAAACGGAGAAAGCCAGAATGAGGAAATACTGACGAGGGCCACACTCCTGTAGTGTAGACTGGTGTTTTGCTTTGAGGTGATATGTTAAAGTCGTGATACTCTGTGGAATTTAAATTCGGCTTGCAAACTGTGCAAATTCCTTGTTTTTGTCCACGAGCCGTCGGGCAACTTTTTAAAATGATGTTCCCCCCTAAAAGCCCTTATCCATCTTTACACCACAACTTCCTTTAGTTAGATAGATCATGAATATAACACAGACTCTCTTTAGTTAGTAGATCATAGACATATATACAGACTCTCCTTTAGTTCGGATAGATCATAGACATAATACAGACTCTCCTTTAGTTAGGATAGATCATAGCAAATGACAGGCTCTCCTTTAGTTAGGATAGATCATAGACATATCATACACAGACTCTCCTTTAAGTTAGGAAATCTAAGACATCTATACAAGACTCTCCCTTTAGTTAGGATAGATCATAGACATATATCACAGACCTCTCCTTTAGTTAGGAGAGATCATAGACATATATACACAGACGCCTCACTGAGCAGGTTGGTCCGTTGCTGCGATACGTTAACGTGTCCGCCATATTGGATGTGGCAGATCTGCCCGTAAACTAAAACAAGCAGGGCCGGTTTTAGCTGTGGGCAATGTGGGCGACCGCCCAGGGCGCAGTCTCCGTGAGGGCTTTAAGCTAATGCCTCTTATACACCCATTCACACACACACTAATATATCTGGGAAACAAAGCTCTACTTTGCCACATCCAAAATGGCGGCCGCCACCGGAAGTAAACAAAACCGCGTTAATTTTTTTTAACGCGTTAATTCTTTAAAATTAATCGACAAAATTAACGCGTTAATTTTGACAGCACTAATATATATATATATATATCTTTGATGACACGTCTTGTTGTTTTCAGGAGTGCGGCGAGGTGTCGACCTGTCGAACGACAGCGAGCACTGTGGTCCAGGAGGGGGCGGAGCCTGGACGGACTAAATGACTGCTGTATAAACTTCCTGTCCACGCTACAAACAGATTGCCATGGAGACGCCGACACGTCACGCTGTCGTATGACGACACAAACTTCGCTTTGACTCGAACAGCTGAGACGTTAGCTGACCCAAAGACACGTTTTTCTTCATGAAGCTGAACTTTTTTTGTTTTGTTTTGTCACTTTTCTGATTCATTTAAACTTTTTAGAAAAAAATCACTGTTTTTCATTTTATTTTGAAAATCATCTTTCAGACTTCCTGCCGAGAAAAAATTCATCACTGACTAATTGTGGTGCGTTCAGGGACATCAGAGAATCCCAAATGTTTTACAAAAAAATCATGAAAAAACGAAATCATCAATTTGTCGATAAAAAATATTTCTAATTATTTGCTGATCAATTTTATTTTCCAATCTTCATTTTCCAGAACGTTGCATTCACTGACCATTTAAAGCTCGGTTTAGTCAGCCGCTGCTCGTCATGGTTACTGTTTGAGCAATACGAAGCTGAACTCTGAGTGGACGAAGCTAACGATGCTGATTGGCCGCCACGTGTTTTATGTCATCACGCATGTTTGTTTGAACACAAGCAAAGAAACAGATTCATCAACAAATTTGAACATTTCTGTCTGAAACATCTGAAAGCTCACGTGATCAGCTGTTTCCTGTTTGTCGGATTGTTGTTCTGCAGCCGACCTCTGATGACTGTGATGGATTCTGTCTCTGCAGGAAGTGATTCATGAATGAAAAGCAGAGAAACAAAGTGACACCCCGTTTACACCTGAATCCAGAGTCAGGTGTAAACACACACACACACACACACACACACACACCTGTGACCAGCTGATCCAGAGTCAGATGTAAACACACACACACACACACACACACACACACACACACACACACACACTCACACACCTGTGACCAGCTGATCCAGAGTCAGGTGTAAACGGGGTCAATGTGTATAAATCAACTTGCTGCAGCTGACAAACGACTAAACTTTTAGAAACTTTTATCTAATTTGAAGTGTGAGGGGGCGGGGCCAGGTGAGGGTAGGTTCAGGTGAGGCCGGGGCCAGGATGAATGTTTTAATGAGAAAATAAAAGAGTTTCTACGATGTCGTCTTTGTCGTCATTTATGAAAAGATTCAAGTCGAGTCGACACTTAGAGAAAAAATTCATTAGTAAAGTTGATTTAATTATCAGCTCACTGTTGTTTAGGGTTTGTTACATGTGGTAGTCTGTACAGGTGAGATCAGGTGAGTGCAGTCTGTACAAGTTAATGAAGCTCCAGGTAAATGTTTTTCACCTGTATAGATCATAATGACAATCGATCAGTTTTAATCAGTAAAGATCAATAAAACAAATACGTTCTGTTAATTATTGATCTTTTTATTGATGAACTTTTCTTTCTTTAACAAAATGTTGTTTAAACGTTTTCATTCATTTAACAGCGAACGTTCGTCTTTAACTCTGAACTCAAACTGAAGAAACGACAACAAAGTTTCTGCTACAGGAAAACTGACAAAAGAAAAAAACATTGAAATGTTTAAAAAAAATTTAAATGAAGACGACTCGTCACGTCCCAGAATTCTCTCTGGCTCTGAAACAAGACAAACCAGTCAACTTTAAACATAGACTGAACCCTGACCTGTGAGTTCAGGTGAGTTCAGGTGAGTTCTTACCTAGTCTTTGGAGCTCGACCTGAAGTTCTGCTGAGCCTGAAACACATTAAACATGTGACATCAGAGACTGTAACATGACATCAAAAACTAAAAACTTTGATAAGTCGGTCTTTGGTCCTTCAGTCGGTCTGAGGTCAGTCTAGGATCAGGTCTGGTGTTTCAGACTCTGGGTTCTGGTCTCAGAGGTCCTAGTGCTTGCTTGTGGTACTGACCATGTAGCAGCCGGTGTGGAAGCCACATGTGTACCACAGCAGCAACATGTTGGAGGCGGAGTCGACCCCGGACTCTTTCCTGCCAAACGTCCAGAGAGGAGGAGGAGGAGGAGGAGGGATGAAGGTCACAGGGTCCTGGACAGAGAGAAACCGGGTCAACAACAGAACCACAAAGAACCAGTCCAATACATCTGAGTCTGTGAGTTTTACCGCTGAGCTCGACTGAGGAGGAGGAGGGAACGGAGGGAAGAAAGGAAAGCTGTGGTTGGTCGGTTTCTCTGCGTCTCTCTTCTTCTCCTCTCTGTCTACATTAGTCTGACTGAGACTCTGTTTGACCTGCTGACACACAACGTCACAATAATGTCAAAACAACGTCACAACAACGTCACGTCAACATCACAACAACGTCACAACAACGTCACAAGAACATCACAAGAACATCACAACGTCACGTCAACATCACGTCACAACAACGTCACGTCAACATCACGTCACAACAACGTCACGTCAACATCACAACAACGTCACAACAACGTCACGTCAACATCACAATAATGTCACGTCAACGTCACAACAACGTCATGTCAACATCACAACAACGTCACAACAACGTCACGTTAACATCACAATAATGTCACGTCAACATCACAACAACGTCACAACAACGTCACGTCAACATCACATCACAACGTCACGTCAACATCACGTCACAACAACGTCACGTCAACATCACAACAACGTCATGTCAACATCACAACAACGTCACAACAACGTCGCGTCAACATCACAATAACGTCACGTCAACATCACAACAACGTCACGTCAACATCACAACAATGCCACGTCAACATCACAACAACGTCACGTCAACATCACAACAATGCCACGTCAACATCACATCACAAGAACATCACAACAACGTCACGTCAACATCACATCACAACGTCACGTCAACATCACGTCACAACAACGACACGTCAACATCACAAGAACGTCACGTCAACATCACATCACAAGAACATCACAACAACATCACGTCAACATCACAACAACGTCACGTCACAAGAACATCACAACGTCACGTCAACATCACAACAACGTCACGTCACCATCACAACGTCACATCAACATCACGTCATGTCAACATCACAACAACGTCACGTCAACATCACAACAACGTCACGTCACCATCACAACGTCACGTCAACATCACGTCATGTCAACATCACAACAACGTCACGTCAACATCACGTCAACATCACAACAACGTCATGTCAACATCACAACAATGTCATGTCAACATCACAACAACGTCACGTCAACATTGCATCACATGAACATCACAACAACGTCATGTCAACATCACAACAACGTCACGTCAACATTGCGTCACAAGAACATCACAACATCACAACAACGTCAAGTGGACATCACAACAACGTCACGTCAACCTCACGTCACAAGAACCTCACAACGTCACAACAACATCACAACAACCATTTACCATCAGAACAATATGACACATTTACGTCAGGTCCTGGTGTTTACCTTGGCTGTGGAGATTCTGCTGGGCCCGTGGAGCTCATCTGGGTTCAGCAGGTTGCTCACTTCCTGTTCCTCCTCGATGTTGTAGTTGTCAAACCGAACACGGCAGCGTTGACCTTTGACTGACAGAACCACAGCCGGGTAAACCAGACCGTCCTCTGAGTACACAGCTCGACACTGAGAACCAGGTTTCCAGTCCTGACAGAGATCATGAAAAAGAACCACAGATTTTGACTCCCGATTTCATCAACTTATTTTTGATCATTCAAATTTGGCTGGATGGTTAATAACACTTTCTTCTTTAGTTTCAAGACGACATGACAACTAGACGACACGACAACTAGACGAAACGACAAATAGACGACACGACAACTAGACGACACAACGACACGACAACTAGACGACACGACAACTAGACGAAACGACAACAAGACGAAACGACAACAAAACTACAGGACAACTAGACGACACGACAACTAGACGAAACGACAACAAGACGACACAACAACTAGACGACACGACAACTAGACGACACAACAACAAGACGACAGCACAACAAAACTACAGGACAACTAGACGACACAACAATGGTTACCTGGACGTTACCTGGGAGTTTTGTCTCTGTGTAGCAGTGTCTGACTGTCTGAGCGTGCTCAGTTCCACTTCCTCCTCGTTGCCGTAGTCATGGAAACAGACCCTGCAGCGCTCTCCGTCCACAGACAACACCGTCGCCGGATACACCTGAGCGTCCTCCGACCACACCGCCAGACACTGAGAGCCCACCACCCACTGAAAGACAGACAGGTACAGAGGGAGACAGACAGGTTTAGTTCAGTTGATTTGCATTGATCTTTTTGTTCATAGGCCTATAAGCTGGCTCTGACCTGTCTGTCTACCTGTCTGTCTCTTTACCTTTGACTCTGGAGACACTGCCTGTCTGTCTCTCTGTCCGTCTTGCTGTCTGTCTTCCAGCCTGTCTGTCTCCTCACTCAGCCCTCCGTCCTGCAGACAGACAGGTGCATTACCGTCTCTGTTTTCAAACACAGACAGGTAGCCTGAGTCCTGAACTCACCTGTGAGACGTTCACGGTCTTTTCAAACGTTTCCGTCAGACAGGTGACGTCTCGCGCCTCCGTGAACACCTGCGACAGGTTAGCACACGAGCTAACGTTAGCATGACACGTGACACTGCCGGTGAGTCACGTCAGCCTGTCACAGTCTACTGCTAATTAACCCGCCAATTAACGAACCAATTAACGAACCAATTAACGAGCTGTTTGTTTGTTTGTCTTTTCGTTAATGGCTTCCGGTGTGAAACGTCACGTCGTACCGGTTCGGTGGTTCCGTGGTGACCCGGCTCCTCCGTCGGTTCCGTCATGACTGCAGATTAAACGTCAACCTCTGACGTCAAGATTTAACCGCCACTACACCTGCGACTTGACCGGATGTGAGCAAAGAGCTTCCGGTTGGACATTTCAAAATAAATGTTTTAACCAAAGTAATCAAAAGGAATAATTAAAAACATTTAGGAAGTAATTATATTTATTTATTTATGTATGATTTATTCAGAGATAGAGGAAGAACCTTTCAGAACCTTTCAGAACCGAGCCCGGAACCCAAACAATCATCCAAGGAGACCACAGAGACACACACAGGAAGCAGCATCACAATATTTAAATTCATTTAAAATATTTAAAAAAATTAAAATATTTAAATTATGTTTTAATGATTGTTGTGACTGTGCTGCCCTCCGCTGGTTGGTTCAGGACACTAACAGACGTCACATGACGTTTGCAGGAGGACCAATCAGAGTTCATCGTCTGAGCATGTCAGGTATGAAGGGTTAAAAACAGCTGACGGTCTGTGTAGTTCAGGAACACATATATAAACAAAATATATAAATACTGTGTATAAATATATAAATACATATATAAATACTGTATATAAATAAATATATAAGTACATAAATAAATATATAAATACATATATGAATACATAAATACTGTATATAAATACATATATAAATACATATATAAATATATAAATACTGTATATAAATACATATATAAATATAAATCTGCGTCTAAGCTTAAGCTGTTACATCTGGTAGGACGTTCCGCCAACGGGGAACAACAGACGAGATGTAAAGTCTGCGCACTCAGAGACAGAGACAGGAAGCAAAGACAGAGACAGGAAGCAGAGACAGGAAGCAAAGACAGAGACAGGAAGCAGAGACAGGAAGCAGAGACAGGAAGCAAAGACAGAGACAGGAAGCAGAGACAGGGAGCAGAGACAGAGACAGGAAGCAGAGACAGGGAGCAGAGACAGAGACAGGAAGCAGAGACACAGACAGGAGGCAGAGACAGGAAGCAGAGACAGAGACAGGAAGCAGAGACACAGACAGGAAGCAAAGACAGAGACAGGAAGCAGAGACAGGAAGCAGAGACAGAGACAGGAAGCAGAGACAGGAAGCAGAGACAGAGACAGGAAGCAGAGACAGGAAGCAGAGACAGAGACAGGAAGCAGAGACAGGAAGCAGAGACAGAGACAGGAAGCAGAGACAGGAAGCAGAGACAGAGACAGGAAGCAGAGACAGGAAGCAGAGACAGAGACAGGAAGCAGAGACAGGAAGCAGAGACAGAGACAGGAAGCAGAGACAGGAAGCAGAGACAGAGACAGGAAGCAGAGACAGGAAGCAGAGACAGAGACAGGAAGCAGAGACAGGAAGCAGAGACAGAGACAGGAAGCAGAGACAGGAAGCAGAGACAGAGACAGGAAGCAGAGACAGGAAGCAGAGACAGAGACAGGAAGCAGAGACAGGAAGCAGAGACAGAGACAGGAAGCAGAGACAGGAAGCAGAGACAGAGACAGGAAGCAGAGACAGGAAGCAGAGACAGAGACAGGAAGCAGAGACAGGAAGCAGAGACAGAGACAGGAAGCAGAGACAGGAAGCAGAGACAGAGACAGGAAGCAGAGACAGGAAGCAGAGACAGAGACAGGAAGCAGAGACAGGAAGCAGAGACAGAGACAGGAAGCAGAGACAGGAAGCAGAGACAGAGACAGGAAGCAGAGACAGGAAGCAGAGACAGAGACAGGAAGCAGAGACAGGAAGCAGAGACAGAGACAGGAAGCAGAGACAGGAAGCAGAGACAGAGACAGGAAGCAGAGACAGGAAGCAGAGACAGAGACAGGAAGCAGAGACAGGAAGCAGAGACAGAGACAGGAAGCAGAGACAGGAAGCAGAGACAGAGACAGGAAGCAGAGACAGGAAGCAGAGACAGAGACAGGAAGCAGAGACAGGAAGCAGAGACAGAGACAGGAAGCAGAGACAGGAAGCAGAGACAGAGACAGGAAGCAGAGACAGGAAGCAGAGACAGAGACAGGAAGCAGAGACAGGAAGCAGAGACAGAGACAGGAAGCAGAGACAGGAAGCAGAGACAGAGACAGGAAGCAGAGACAGGAAGCAGAGACAGAGACAGGAAGCAGAGACAGAAAGTGGAGACAGAGACAGGAAGCAGAGACAGAGACAGGAAGCGGAGACAGAGACAGGAAGCAGAGACAGGAAGCAGAGTCAGAGACAGGAAACAGAGACAGGAAGCAGAGACAAAGACAGGAAGCGGAGACAGAGACAGGAAGCAGAGACAGGAAGCAGAGACAGAGACAGGAAGCAGAGACAGAGAGACAGAGACAGGAAGCAGAGACAGAGACAGGAAGCAGAGACAGAAAGCGGAGACAGAGACAGGAAGCAGAGACAGAGACAGGAAGCGGAGACAGAGACAGGAAGCAGAGACAGGAAGCAGAGTCAGAGACAGGAAACAGAGACAGGAAGCAGAGACAGAGACAGGAAGCAGAGACAGGAAGCAGAGACAGGAAGCAGAGACAGAGACAGGAAGCAGAGACAGGAAGCAGAGACAGAGACAGGAAGCAGAGACAGGAAGCAGAGACAGAGACAGGAAGCGGAGACAGAGACAGGAAGCAGAGACAGGAAACAGAGACAGGAAGCAGAGACAGGACAATAAAGTTTGTTTCAAACGGCTGTTCTTGTTGGTTTTTCACAATATTTAAAATATTTCAGGATGACCCTCCCTGTGTGAGCTCTGATTGGTCCCTCAGCTGATCACTCATGAATGCCGAGATCTGATTGGATGTGCTGCAGTTCCCCTGCTCTCCTGCAGGTGGTGTAGTCCAGCAGTTAGAGACCTGACCTGTGATGTCCTGCTGTGACCACAGGGAGGCAGCAAACTCCTCCGTCACCTCCTGCTCTAATTAACCTGAATGATGCTCACCTGCTCATCAGAACCAGAACCAGCAGAACTTACCTGCTCATCAGAACCAGAACCAGCGGAACTTATCTGCTCATCAGAACCAGAACCAGCAGAACTCACCTGCTCAGCTTCTCTGATGAACTTCTTCATGTGGTCCAAAAAAGTTAAATAAATGTTTCAGCTGCGTTTTCCTGAACATTTAAAAAGTTCATTGAATGATGAATTAATAAATAATGTTTGTTTGTGATGTAATGAGCTCTTCATGAACAAACTGTGTTTCTATTTCTTTATTAAGCGCTAACAAACCAACGTTCATGTTACACAGAGCTGCTGCTAATTAAAGGGTTAATGGATCAGACCGGTCACCATGGTAACACAGTCAGAATCTACGGAAGCCCATTCCCGCCAAAAGTTCAACATTTGATGACGAAAGAACGAACAGAAACATTTAGTCTGTCCTGGAGCTTTCAGCTGTGTCACATGATCTTCATCCAATCATTTAAATATTTAATTTGACTCAAAGCTCTGGATCAGATTTAAAACATCTAAATGAAAAATTAAGTTTCAATTTTTAATTTGACTTTTATTTAAATGTTTTAATTTGAAATATTTTTCGTGGCTGAAATGAGTTTCCATTTTTCTGAAACACGACTGAACAAAAAAAACGTCTTTTGTTTCTCGGACAAACAAAACATGTTTTTTTTTTTCCTGGTTTCAAATATAAATTAATTAAACAGACGTCCCTATGGACGAAAACACAGACAGACAGGAAGTAGAAAATAATTCTAGTTCTACAAACAAGTTAACTTTTTACAAAATGTCACAACAAAACATGCCAAAGGTCAAAGTTCAGGAGCTCCTCTGAGATTTAACGTGTTTACTACTAAAGATAAAATGTTTAATAATGTTTTGATTCAAATGAAACGCTTCAGAACGTCAGCTGACAGACGCATGGTTTGGGGAAACGTTGGTTTGGTATTTTAGATTTTCTGAAGTTTGGAGTTGTCGAGGAGCTCCTGAGCTCTGAAGTTGGACGTGGAGGAAAATGAATTAAATATTGGACAGTTGAGTGTTTAAGCACTACAGTTCTAGTTGTTCTTAGCGGGTCAGTATAAAGGTTCTGGCTTTTCTACGAGGACACTTTCTATGAAGCTCAGATAACTTGTCCTGTAAACCTTCAGCACACTTTGTGAAAACCATCATGTGGACTTGGCGGTCTAAATGGGTCCAGGTTGGATCCGGACCACCATGATCCACATCAACAGGTGTGGCTGAGGCGTAATACTGTGTTCTGACTCAACGGCACAGTCCAGGCATGAGCTTCTTACAAAGTGTGGACACTGAGGGTCCTAGTTCAACCAGTCTGAAAGTCTCCATAAGTGCTGTGAGTCCGGATCAGCTGAAGGTTCAGATTGGTCCATGATGACGGTGCCGGGCGCCATTCACTCCTGTTTCCTGTACAAAAACAAACTCTACGTCTGACACTCTACGGCTCATTTTGCATTTAGGACGACGAGGTGACGTTGACAGAGGATGCCACTGTCGTCTCCCTCGGAGAGTACTCCGCCTCCTCCTTGTTGGGGTGGGAGGAGTTATCTGACTTGCTGCGGCTGAACTCTGCCCCCACATTCGGCCCCGCGAACTTGGTGTTTGGCCGGAGGCAGGCGGTGCAGCACAGCAGCGTCTTGAGGAAGGCGCGGCGCATCTCGTTGCTGGTCAGTGTGTAGATGAGCGGGTTCATGGCAGAGTTGAGGACGGCGAGCGCCAGGAACCACTCGGCCTTGTAGAGGATCGGGCAGGTCAGCGTCTCGCAGGCCACGTCCAGCAACAGGAGGATGAAGAGTGGCGCCCAGCAGGCGATGAAGCAGCTCAGGACGATGATGACAGTCTTCAGCAGCGCCATTGACTTCTCCGAGCTCTTGATGTTGGTGCCGGCGTTAGTGCGGCCGTTGGACACCTTCCTGAAGACGAGTTTGCGGCTGCGAGTGCGCACCAGCACGTAGATACGAGCGTAGAGCACCACGATGGCCATGAGGATGATGCTGAAGACAGTGGTACAGAACAGGATGTAGGTCTTGTGGTAGAGCGGCAGCACGGTGGAGCACTGCGCCATGTTCTGGATGCAGTTCCAGCCCATCACTGGCAGGCCGCCTAGCACTGCCGCGATCATCCACACAGTGCTGATGAGCAGGAAAACGCGGCAGGTGTTGCCATTATTGTGCAGCTTCATCTTCAGCATGGTCAGGTGTCGCTCGATGGCAATGGCGAGCAAGCTGAAGACCGACGCCGCCAAAGCCACGAACATGCTGCCCTCTCTGAAGAACCACTGCGTGGGCGTCAGCTTGTAGGTGTTGGCGCCCGACAGCAGGATGTTGGCAGTGTAGACAACGCCGGCCAGCAGGTCGGACAGCGCCAGGTTCCCAATGAAGTAATACATGGGCTTGTGGAACTTCTTGGTCCTCCAGATGGTGGTCAGGACCAGGATGTTCTCCAGGATGATGAAGCAGCACACAATTATGAAGACCACTGAGTCGGCCTTCAGGCCCGAGTCCTGCTGTGTCTTCCGGAACTTGCCGGTGTAGTTGTAGTGTTTGTCGATCAGGTCGGAGTAGCTGGGCTCAGCCATGGCCTGCAGGGGCAGCGGGAGTCCAGCAAGGGGCGCCACGTCCTCAGACTTCAGTCATTCATGTCAGGTAGTAACACTGAAGAGGAGCCGAGAGAGTTCTGCTGCTGAGGGGGGGGCATGGTCCTGCAGAGAGACGGACTACAGTCAGAACCAGGTCCAAGACAGACTTTAAGACTGGTCTCAGATCAGAAACTTTTAAAGGTTTTCAATGTCAGACGATGAACTGGACCGCCAGACACAAAAGTTCAGACCAACAGAGAGTGAGAAGACACAAGAGAGGAAGAGATGTTCAACAAACCTTAAGAGACTGGCCCAATAAAACCAGAACCAGTAAGACCAGAACCAGCAAGACCAGAACCAGCAAGGCCAGAACCAGTCTAACCTTCATTAAGCTGGTTTCTGATCAGCTAATTAAAACGTTGATACAGATGAATGTTTGTCTCTGAACGGTCCCTCTGAAGATTCGGTTCGGTTCTGATTTCAGAACAAACACTGAAACTTAAACATCATCAACTTTCCAGTTTCAACTTTAAATAAAGTTTTTTTTTTACATAAAGTTTGACTCGACCTGTCGTTATTTCAGCGTTATTTTAACGTTATTTTAACGTTATTTTAACGTTATCTAAACATTCTTTAAGTATTCCGTCATTCAGCAGAAAGAGCCTCTGACGTCACGTCATCGCATCAGAGCTTCCAGTTTTGATAAAAACGTAAAATCGAGTTTTAATCTCCGGTAAATCCGGATGATTGTCCGGTCAGTGAACGCGGCTCTGCGGACTCACTCAGCACAGAGAGCGACAGATGAACCAATCAGAGCTGAGATCTGAGAAATATATGAAATATATGAAATATATGAAATATATGAAACGTGTGAAACTTAAAACTGAATCTGTGAATCAAAGTTTGTGAATCAAATCAAAGATTTAACGACAGAAAAGTGATTTTACCTTCAGAGAGAGACCGGAGCACAACAACCAACCCGACAGCAGCTCGAGACCGACAGAGAGGACACACACACACACACACACACACACACACACACACACGCTGAGGAGGAGGATGATGATGAAGACGTTTCCCTCCTCCACATCTCATTTATTTTGACTGAAAACAAAAGGTAACATTAAATGAATAAACATGTCGTTTATATTTTAATGTTAATTATTACAGCTGTTTCTATTATTTTGGCCACCTCATTAATAAACATGAGGGACAAAATATTAGGAACAGCTCTCAGTATAACAATAAACATGAATATTATATATTATATATCTACAT
>NC_040024.1:12223575-12236079 GCF_000972845.2 Larimichthys crocea
TATTTAGATATATATATTATATATCATATTATTATAAAACTTCATTAAGTTTTTGAGGAATCACACTGGTACCTGCTGAAGTGCCCACTGAGTGTGTGTGTGTGTACATTTTATATCTCTATATATAATATATTATATATATCTATCTATATCATCTTATTTAATTTTATATATATATCAAGGAAGACTTCTTTGTTCCTGGGTGGGGAAAAAAAAAAAAACAGCTGGACACCCCCATATTGACGGGCTGTCATTGACCTCTACCTAAGTCAGGAGGTCATGGGGAGGGGAAACCTGAGGCGTCCGGTCTGCAGGGAGTCACGGAGGACTACATCCAGGTTTTAGACAGTTGCGGGGACGCACGGAGACACGTCAGGTTTTAGACAGTCTGGTGTGGACGTCTCGGGACTACGTCCAGGTTTTAGGACGTTGTGGGGATGTCTCATGAGACTACGTCCAGGTTTCGACAGTCTTTGGGATGTCTTCGAGACTACCCTCCAGGTTTTAGACAGTCTGTGGGGATGTCTCAGGAGACTACTTCCGGGCGTCTCCATTGTTTCAACTTGTGACCTTACAAATGGGCTATTATAAATAAAATTTATTGCCTTTGATAATCCCACAGTATCTCATATATGATCTTCTGGTTTCCACCGTGATCTCAGTTTCCCACCATGATCTCTGTGTTCCCACCATGATGTCAGTGTTCCCCACCGTATCTCAGTGTTCCCACCGTGATCTAAGTGTCCCACCATGATCTCTGTGTTCCCACCATGATGTCAGTGATTCCCACCATGATGTCAGTGTTTTCAACCATGATCTCATGTGTTCCCACCAGCTCTCAGTGTTCCCACCATGATGTCAGTGTTTCCCCACCGTGATCTCCGGGTTACCACCGTGATGTCAGTGTTCCCACCATTGATCTCGCTTGTTTCCACCATGATGTCCAGTGTCCCCCCATGATTCAGTGTTCCCACCATGATCTCTGTTTTCCCCCCGTGATCTCAGGGTTCCCACGTGTGACTGTCAGTGTTCCCACCATGATCTCCGTTGTTCCACCATGATTGTCAGTGTTCCCACTATGATCTCAGGTTCCACCATGATATCCGTGTTCCCACCCATGATCTCCGTGTCCCACTATGTGTCAGGTGTTCCCACCGTGATCTCAGTTTTTCCCACCGTGATTCAGTGTTCCCACCGTGATCTCGGTGTTCCCACCATGATGTCACGTGTTCCCACCATGCTCTCCATTGTTTCAACCATGATGTCAGTGTTCCCACCATGATGTCAGTGTTTACCACCATGATGTCAGTGTCCCACATGATGTCAGTGTTCCCACCATGATGTCAGTGTTCCCACCCATGATTCAGTGTTCCCACCATGATGTCGTGTTCCCCACTATGATCTCATGTTCCCACCATGATCTTTCAGTGTTCCCACCATGATCCAGTGTTCCCCCTTGTGATGTCAGTGTTCCCACCATGATTGTCCGTGTTCCCACCATGTGTTTCAGTGTCCCACCATGATCTCAGTGTTCCCACCATGATTGTCAGTGTTCACACTAGATCTCAGTTTTCCCACCCTGATCTCAGTTTCCACATGCGTCCAGTGTTCCCACCTGACCTCGTGTTCCCCCCTGATGTCAGTGTTCCCCACCCACGATCTCTGTGTTTCCACCCATGATCTCAGTGTTCCCACCATGATGTCAGTGTTTCCACCATGATCTTCCGTGTTCCCACCATGATGTCAGTTGTTCCCACCATGATGTCCAGTTTTCCCACCGTTGATCTCGTGTTCCACCGTGATCTCAGTTTCCCACCCTGATCTCCAGTGTTCCCACCCATGATGTCAGTTTTCCCAACATTCTCTGTGTTCCCCACCACTGATGTCAGTGTTCCACCCTGATTCTGTGTTCCCACAATGATCTCAGTGTTCCCACCATGATTCAGTTTTCCCCACCGTGATCTCAGTTCCCACCGTTGATCTCAAGTGTTCCCCCCTGATCCTGTTTTTCCCACCATGATCTCTGTGTTCCCACCATGATGTCAGTTTCCACCATGATCTGTGTTCCCCACCATTGATCTCAGTGGTCCCACATGATGTCAGTGTTCCCACCATGATCTCAGTTTTCCCACCGTGATCTTCAGTGTCCACCATGATCTCCAGTGTTCCAACCCTGATTGTCAGTGTTCCCACCATGCTCTCTGTTTCCCACCATGATGTCAGTGTCCCACCATGATCTCTTGTGTCCCACCGTGCTCTCCGTGTTCCCAACCATTATGTCACAGTGTTCCCACCATGATCTCCATGTACCACGTGATCTCAGTTTCCCACCTCTGATCTCTGTGTTCCCCCATGATGTCAGTGTTCCCACCCTGCTGTCAGTGTTCCCCCATGATGTCAGTGTTCCCACCATGATCTCAGTGTTCCCACAATGATGTCAGTGTTCCCACCATGTGTCAGTGTTTCCACCATGCTCTCTGTGTTCCAACCATGATGTCAGTGTTTCCACCCTGGCTCTGCTGTTTCCACCATGATCTCTGTGTTTCCACCATGGGGACTGTCAGTGTTTCCCACCATGATCTCTGTTTTCCCACCATGATCTCAGTAGTGTTTCCCACCTGGATCTCAGTGTCCCACCATGATGTTCAGTGTTCCCACCATGCGTCGTGTTTCACCATGGAATCTCTGTGTTTCCACCATGATGTCAGTGTTTCCACCATGATCTTCTGTGTTCCACCATGATCTCTGTGTTCCACCATGATGTCCGTGTTCCCACCATGATCTCTGTGTTCCTCCCTGATGTCCGTGGTCCCACCATGATCTCTGTGTTTCCACCCTGATCTCACGTGTTCCCAACCATCATGATGTCAGTGTTCCCACCTGACTCAGTTTCCCACCGTGATCTCCGTGTTCCCCCCATGATTCCAGTTGTTTCCCACCATGTGTCCCGTGTTCCCACATGATCCCAGGTTCCCACCATTTGATGTCAGGTGTTCCCACCGTGATCTCAGTGTTCCCACCGTTATCTCCGTGTTCCCCACGATGATCTCAGTGTTCCCCACCATGATGTCAGTGTTCCACCCTGATCTCAGTGTTCCCACCATGCTGTTCAGTGTTCCCACCCTGATGTCAGATGTTCCCACCGTGATCTCAGTGTTCCCACCATGATCTCAGTGTCCCCCCCTGATCTCTGTGTTTCCACCATGCTCTAGTGTTCCCCACCCTGTGTCAGTGTTCCCACCATGCTTGTCCGTTGTTCCACCATGATGTCAGTGTTCCCACCAATCGACCTGATATTCATATTATTATCTATTTCTAGATATATATATTATATACTCCTATTATTATAAACTTCATTAAGTATTTTGAGACATCACCTGGCACCTGATGAAGTGCCACTGAGTGTGTGTGTGTGTACATTTTATATCTCTATATATATATATTATATATATACTATAATTATTTATTATATATATCATACTATCAAGGAAGACTTCTTTGTTCTCTGGGTGGGGAAAAAAAACAACAGCTGGACCCCCCCATATGACGTCGGCTGTCATTGACCTTGACATAAGTAGTGAGTCATGGGGAGGGCGAAACTGAGGCGTCCGGTCTGCAGGACGTCACGTGAGGACTACTCCGTTGACATGCGGCACGGGACACCGGTTTTAGACAGTCTGTGTGGACGCTACGAGACTACGTCCAGGTTTTAGGACGTTGTGGGAGTCTCATGGCAGACTACGTCCAGGTTTCACAGTCTTGGGATGTTTCGAGACTCCCGTCCAGGTTTTAGACAGTTGTGGGGATTTCTCAAGCATCCCGTTCAGTGCGGGAGTTCACGACTACTTCCAGGGCGTCCTCCATTGTTTCAACTTGTGACCTTACAAATGGGCTATTACTAAAAAAATTTGATTGCCTTTGATAATCTCCACAGTATTCATATATGACTCTGTGTTTCCACCGTGATCTCAGTGTTCCCACCCTGATCTCTGGTCCGTTTCCCACCATGATGTCAGTGTTCCCACCCTGATCTCAGTGTTCCCACCGTGATCTCAGTGTTCCCACCATGATCTCTCTGTTTTCCCACCATGATCTCAGTGTTCCCACCATGATGTCATGTTTCCACCATGATCTCAGTGTTCCCACCATTGATCAGTGTTCCCACCATGATGTCAGTGTTCCCACCGTGATCTCCGGGTTCCCACCTATGTCAGTGTTCCCACCATGATCTCAGTGTTCCCACCATGATCTCAGTGTTCCCACCATGATCTCAGTGTTCCCACCATGATCTCGTGTTCCCACCTGATCTCAGTGTTCCCACGTGATGTCAGTGTTCCCACCATGATGTTCTCAGTGTTCCCACCATGATGTCAGTGTTCCCCCATGATCTCAGGTTGTTCCCACCATGATCTATGTTCCCACCATGATCTCGTGTTCCCACTCATGATGTCAGTTTCCCACCGTGATCTCAGTGTTCCACCGATGATCAGTGTTCCCACCGATGATCTCTGTGTTCCCACCATGATGTCAGTGTTCCCACCATTCTCTCAGTGTTCCCCCATGAGTCAGTGTTCCACCATGATGTCAGTTTTTACCACCCCATGATGTCAGTGTTCCAAGTGTTCCCACCATGATGTCAGTGTTCCCACCATGATCTCTGTGTTCCCACCATGATGTCAGTGTTCCCACCGTGATCTCAGTGTTCCCACCATGATCTCAGTGTTCCCACCATGATGTCAGTGTTCCCACCATGATGTCAGTGTTCCCACCATGATCTCAGTACGCTACTAGTATCATTTCAGTACATTCCCAGTATGAAATGCCATCTGATCTTAAATCACAGTCTGGTTTAAATGTTATTCATCTACATGAGTGTAGTCTTTTATCCAAAATGAATTGGGGTCAATTCAACAGCTGCTGATATTGTTGTTATTTATGAAACCTGGCTGATGGATATTGCCATTGATGGTTTTAATGTTTATCGTGCAGATAGAGCAAAGAAAGGTGGTGGGGTTGCTATTCATACCAAATCAACCTTTTGTGTTACTGTGGTACTTTCTCAATCAATCAGCAAGCATTTTGAATTTTTAGCTCTCAAAGTGGATATTGCTAAGAGCCTTGGTAGAGGCTTTTTGATATTGGCCAGAGAAAGCTCAAACTACCTTACTGATATGTCCCAGTGTGTCAGGTTTGATGGTAAGTGCTCTGATATTCTGCCTGTTTGTAAGGGTGTTCCTCAGGGCTCTGTACTTGGCCCACTTCTTTTTACCATTTTTAGGAATACTTTGGGGGCGGTGCTTAGCTCAGTGTAGAGCAGCCGCCCCGTGTGCAAAGGCTTCGTCCTCGCTGTGGAAGCCGAGGGTTCGAATCCGACCTGTGGCTCTTTCCTGCATGTCATTCCCCATCTCTCTCTCTCTCACCACATTTCTGTCACTCTTCAGCTGTCTCTGTCAGAAATAAAGCTTTAAAGGTAATAAAAAAGAAAAAATTGGGGTAAAGATAAAGAATGATGCCGATTTACATTTATATGACACAGTTATTTATTACAGTGCGCCAACTCACGCTAAAGCTGTTGACCACTTGCATTGTGCATTTAATGTACAGAAAAGTTTGTCTGATTTGAAACTTGTTCTTAATGCTGAACAAACCAAGTCCATGTTATTTTCAAATGTCTAGTCACACTGAATATTTCTTCAGTGACCCTTGAAGGAAGAAGTATTGAAAGAGTTAACTCCTATAAATATCATCCTAATCAATGATTCTCTGACTTGTAATTAAAAATTTTAATTTTTGCCTGTTCTTGACTATGAGGATCTTGTGTACATGCGTGCCTCTGTGCAGGCATTGAAACTGACACATCTTATCATGCGTCACTCAGGTTCATAACAAATTGTAACGCCCTGACTCACCACTGAGAGCTTTATGTCCGGGTGGGATGGCCTTGTTTACCCACTGGTATATTTTTATATACAAGGCAATTCTCGGGTTGCTCCCATCATACCTCTGTTCTTTTATTTATTATTATTATTTATTTTCTAAAAAACGTGATGGACAATATTCGCAGCGTTCTAGGGAGTTTTATATCTTATCGGTACCAAATGTTCGTACTGAGTGAGGGAAGAGGGTGTTTGGGTGCCCAGCACTCTGACTGGGTGTCTGACAGGGTGTTTTAAACTCAAAGGTCTGATCTCTGTGAATGCTTTTAATTCCACACTGAAACAACAAGAGAATGAATCCTCCAGCTGATGTTGTTGATTTCATGACTTTATTGTACTTTTGTCATATTTTAGTGTGTTGTGATGTTGTCTGTGTGTTGTGTCTGTTCTGGTTTGACCTGTTCTTCGTGCTGCTGTTCTCTCTCTTGAAAAACTAATTTTTAATCTCAATGGGACTTTTCCTGGTTAAATAAAGGTTTAATAAGAATAATGGTCCAAATATTGTTCCCAGTCTGTCCAGACGTGTGATCACACGTCCAAAAACCAGTATGGACCCAGCGCTGGACTCAGACTGGTCAGAATGGGAACATATTTGGGCTCCAGTTTGCTGCTGCGAGTCATAAAATGGAGCTGAGGGGGGAGGAGAGGAGGTGAAAGGGGTTGTGGGTAACAAAAGCCTCTTTCCTCTGAGCTGCTGACTGTATTCAGACTCTGCATAGCTGAGCGTCACCATGACGACGACTGGAGGGAAACGGGGGGGGACCAAGCAGCAGAACAAACTCTGAAACTGAAGAACAGTTAGCATGTTAAGACTGTCTGAAACCTGGACGTAGTCTCCGTGACGTCACCACAGACTGTCTAAAACCTGGACGTAGTCCCTGTGACGTCCCCACAGACTATCTAAAACCTGGACATAGTCCCTGTGACGTCCCCGCAGACTGTCTAAAACCTGGACGTAGTCTCCGTGACGTCCCCGCAGACTGTCTAAAACCTGGACATAGTCCCTGTGACGTCCCCGCAGACTGTCTAAAACCTGGACGTAGTCTCCGTGACGTCCCCGCAGACTGTCTAAAACCTGGACGTAGTCTCCGTGACGTCCCCGCAGACTGTCTAAAACCTGGACATAGTCCCTGTGACGTCCCCGCAGACTGTCTAAAACCTGGACGTAGTCTCCGTGACGTCCCCGCAGACTGTCTAAAACCTGGACGTAGTCTCCGTGACGTCCCCGCAGACTGTCTAAAACCTGGACGTAGTCTCCGTGACGTCCCCGCAGACTGTCTAAAACCTGGACGTAGTCTCCGTGACGTCCCCGCAGACTGTCTAAAACCTGGACGTAGTCTCCGTGACGTCCCCGCAGACTGTCTAAAACCTGGACGTAGTCTCCGTGACGTCCCCGCAGACTGTCTAAAACCTGGACGTAGTCTCCGTGACGTCCCCGCAGACTGTCTAAAACCTGGACGTAGTCTCCGTGACGTCCCCGCAGACTGTCTAAAACCTGGACGTAGTCTCCGTGACGTCCCCGCAGACTGTCTAAAACCTGGACGTAGTCTCCGTGACGTCCCCGCAGACTGTCTAAAACCTGGACGTAGTCTCCGTGACGTCCCCGCAGACTGTCTAAAACCTGGACGTAGTCTCCGTGACGTCCCCGCAGACTGTCTAAAACCTGGACGTAGTCTCCGTGACGTCCCCGCAGACTGTCTAAAACCTGGACGTAGTCTCCGTGACGTCCCCGCAGACTGTCTAAAACCTGGACGTAGTCTCCGTGACGTCCCCGCAGACTGTCTAAAACCTGGACGTAGTCTCCGTGACGTCCCCGCAGACTGTCTAAAACCTGGACGTAGTCTCCGTGACGTCCCCGCAGACTGTCTAAAACCTGGACGTAGTCTCCGTGACGTCCCCGCAGACTGTCTAAAACCTGGACGTAGTCTCCGTGACGTCCCCGCAGACTGTCTAAAACCTGGACGTAGTCTCCGTGACGTCCCCGCAGACTGTCTAAAACCTGGACGTAGTCTCCGTGACGTCCCCGCAGACTGTCTAAAACCTGGACGTAGTCTCCGTGACGTCCCCGCAGACTGTCTAAAACCTGGACGTAGTCTCCGTGACGTCCCCGCAGACTGTCTAAAACCTGGACGTAGTCTCCGTGACGTCCCCGCAGACTGTCTAAAACCTGGACGTAGTCTCCGTGACGTCCCCGCAGACTGTCTAAAACCTGGACGTAGTCTCCGTGACGTCCCCGCAGACTGTCTAAAACCTGGACGTAGTCTCCGTGACGTCCCCGCAGACTGTCTAAAACCTGGACGTAGTCTCCGTGACGTCCCCGCAGACTGTCTAAAACCTGGACGTAGTCTCCGTGACGTCCCCGCAGACTGTCTAAAACCTGGACGTAGTCTCCGTGACGTCCCCGCAGACTGTCTAAAACCTGGACGTAGTCTCCGTGACGTCCCCGCAGACTGTCTAAAACCTGGACGTAGTCTCCGTGACGTCCCCGCAGACTGTCTAAAACCTGGACGTAGTCTCCGTGACGTCCCCGCAGACTGTCTAAAACCTGGACGTAGTCTCCGTGACGTCCCCGCAGACTGTCTAAAACCTGGACGTAGTCTCCGTGACGTCCCCGCAGATTGTCTAAAACCTGGACGTAGTCTCCGTGATGTCCCCACAGACTGTCTAAAACCTGGACATAGTCTCTGTGACGTCCCCACAGACTGTCTAAAACCTGGACGTAGTCTCTGTGATGTCCCCGCAGATTGTCTAAAACCTGGACATAGTCCCTGTGACTTCCCCGCAGACTGTCTAAAACCTGGACCTGGACAAAACTCCATGACCACACCCACCTGTCAATCAAAGCGTCCCCGCTCTTAACCCTGCATAACTTTAAGCCTTAATATAATGTGAACAGGTGAGTTGTATATAAATTCACCCTCAGTACAGTTGTCATGAACGGGGAAATTAGCTACAGAGACCAAAACTGTTTTTTGTACCAGGCTGTAAACATGTTTATTTCTGCTGTGAAGTTGGACATTTGGACATGGGGACTGATGGAGACTAGTCCACATGTTTGTTAAACCTGAAGATTAAGACGTGAAATGATTCAGAATATTTAATATTTAAAGTTTAACTGAAGCTTTGAGTCTTTAATTGTCGTATATTCACACTGTGTTTTAGTTTATTTATATATTACACTATGCTCACTGCAGCGCTGTATTAAAGTTAAAGATCTGAGTTTGTTCCCGTCTTGTTTCCATCTTGGTGAACTCGGTCCTGGTTTCTGTCTGTGTCCTGGTCCTGTTCGGTCCTGGTTCTGCCCCTCATCCAGTTCATTCTTTGTTCTTGGTTCTGGTCTTTGTCAGAATCTTTGTCTGGTCTCAGTCCAACATTCTGCAGCAGTGAAACTTTAACTGCAGAACATCTGCAGCCTGTAATTATGGTTTGGACTGAGTATGTGTGTGTGTGTGTGTGTATGTGTGTGTGTGTGTGTGTGTGTGTGTGTGTGTGCGTAACAGGAAAGCATTAGCCAGCTTCTTCCTCTCTGACTTCCTGCTATGTGATTCGTTGTTTCCCCAGCGGTGAGGAATGTAGAGGCTCGCCATCGTTTCCCTCAGTGGGGGGGTCGGAGGGTCTGATGGATGTTTGTGTTGTTGAAGACAAAAATGTACTCGAGTATTTGTTCTGATTAACTTAACTTCTGATGAACAGCCAATCATCAACCAGGTCCCCAGCAGCAGCTGATATCACTGCCTAGTCCAGCAGCAGCTAATATCACTGCCTAGTCCAGCAGCAGTCAGCCCAGCTCGGCGTCTGTCTTTCAGCCTTTTATTTCACCAAGCTCTCACCAACCACTAAAAGTCAGTCCCACATTTACTCTTGTCCGGCGGCTTCTTGCTCGCTCACTCTCTCCTTTTCTCTTCTTAGCTTCCTCCGTCAGCGTCCTCTTCACTCTCTGCTCCTCTGCCATCATGTCCATAGAGGCTGCTGAGCCTGGTTACATTGCTAACACTTGCCCAGCTCGGGTTCTGGCATGACACTCCCTGTCAGCATTCTCTGTAACGGTCCAAAACACCTGTGATACAAACATTAACAGAGACAGCTGATTACAGGTCAGTGCAGCATCAACACAATTTAAAGTCTGTGTGTGTGTGTGCGTGTGTGTGTGTGTGTGTGTGTGTGTGTGTGTGTGTGTGTGGTTAATCTGTGTGACATGTCTCAGCTCCAGTTTTCACAACAAACACCACAGAAGAAGATCTGACTTGGAGGACCAGCGAGTGTTTACAGGTTGAGTCTGGATCAGGTTCTGGTTCTGATGAGTCCACACACAGTCAAGTGTACCTTTGGTTCAGACTCACATGTCTCTTCTCTAAGGACTTCAAATAACATAAACGAATGAGTCGAGCTACAATCAAACAGGAAACAGGAAGTAGACAATGATCCTCCCTCAGAACAAACAAACATCAACAGGAAGTGAGCCGGAGAATTTCTCTGTGTCGGGGTGGTTCTGGTTCAGGAGGCACAGTGGGTTGTCCATCAGGTTCGATCGCCAGCTGACTTCATCTGATAAAATTCAAATGTGTTAGTTCAGGATCAATCAATTGATCAATCAGGGAGCTGGGAATCGAACCAGTGACCCTCCACTGACTCAACAACGTGCTCTAAAGTTTTTATTGTCCAGAAACAGATTTCTGTTTCAACGTTTACTCGAGTCGTCTTACAGATCTCTTCACGGATAGTTTGAAGCCTCTGCAGGGACACGTGAGGTCGGTGTGTTCAAAGCTGAGAGGTTGTTGGGCTGAGGGGGGTACAGCGGGCTGGGTGGGGGCTGTATGGGCTTGTTGAGGCCTCTGCAGCACCCTGGGGTCCTCTTAACATTCAGCAGAGTCCTCATTAGACATGCAAAGCTGCAGTGTTGGAGCTGCAAGCCTGAATGAGTCGCCTTTGTCCTGTAATTGGAGATGTTTCTGTGGGAGCCACAAAGAACCCAGGGCCTCCTCACCCTCCTCACCCTTCTCACCCTCCACCACCATCACCCACCCACTCCTCTCTGAATCAGCCTGTTCGCTCTCCTCTCTGCTGGGTAACTTGTTGCATAAAGATCCAGTTTTCAGGAAATGATCCAATCAAAGTGCAGAAACATCATCATCACCATCATCATCATCATCATCATCATCAGATTTGTTGATTTGATGATGATGATGTTGATGATGATGATGATATGATGTGATGATGATTGATGATGGTGATGATGATGCTGATTGGTGATTGTGTGATGGTTGAGATTGATGATGGTCGCTGATGGATTGATGATTGATGATGATGTTTGATGATGATGGTGATGGTGTGGTGATGGATGGTGATGATGGTATGATGGTTTGATGATTTATGTGATGATTTGATTGAGATGATTGCTTGCTGATGATGGTGATGATGGCTGATGATGATGATGATGATGATGATGATGATGATTGATGATGATGGTGGTGATAAGGATGATGATGATGAATTGCTGGTTGATGCTGTGCTGATGATTGATGATTGGTGATTTTGATGCTGATTGTGTTGTGATGATGGTGCTGGTGATGGTGGTGCTGATGATGATGATGATGGTGATGATGATGGTGGGGTTGATGATGATGATTGATGGTTGCTGATGATGATTGTGATGATGATGATGATGATGTGATGATTGATTGATGATGGTGATGGTGGGGGTGATGGTTGTGATGGTGCTGATGTGTGGTGATGATTGATGATGATGATGATGATGGTTGGTGTGGTGATGATGCTTGCTGCTTGATGGATGGTGATGGGATGATGATGATGGTTGATGATTGATGTGATGTGATGATGCTGATGGTGATTGTGATGATGATGATGATGGTGATGATGATGATGATATGCTGATGATGATGGTGTGGTGATGATGGTGTGATGATTCCGCACTCCTGACGATCCTGTGCTCCCCGCCTCCTGATTTGCGTGACTTTCCTCCTCATCCTCCGTCAGTGTCCCCTCTATGCCCCCCCTCGCGATGTATGACAGATATGCAGTCGATGATGTGATGATGATCACCCCCTGGTTCTTTGTCTTTCCTCATGTATGATTCGATCCGTTCATCATCATCCTCATCATCCTCACCAGAGGTGATGGTGGTGATGATGGTGCTGGTTGATGATTGGTGATGATGGTGATGTGATCTGACGATGATGATGATGATGGATGATGATGGTTGATGATGGTGATGATGATGATGGTGATGGTGCTGAGGTTGGATGGTGATGTGGTGATGGTGATGATGGTGATGGTGATGGTGTGATGATGATGATGATGATGATGGTGCTGATGATGGTGATGATGATGATGGTTGATGGTGATGGGATGATGGTGCTGGTGATCGATGCTGATGATGGTGATGATGATTGATGGTGATTGATGTTGATGATGATGATGATGGTGATGATGATGATGGTGATGCTGATGATGATGATGATGATGATGATGATGATGATGGTGATGATGGTTGATGGTGATGATGATGATGATGGATGCTGATGATGATGGTGATGGTGATGATGATTGG
>NC_040024.1:12236089-12236921 GCF_000972845.2 Larimichthys crocea
ACCTTTGGTTCAGACTCACATGTCTCTTCTCTAAGGACTTCAAATAACATAAACGAATGAGTCGAGCTACAATCAAACAGGAAACAGGAAGTAGACAATGATCCTCCCTCAGAACAAACAAACATCAACAGGAAGTGAGCCGGAGAATTTCTCTGTGTCGGGGTGGTTCTGGTTCAGGAGGCACAGTGGGTTGTCCATCAGGTTCGATCGCCAGCTGACTTCATCTGATAAAATTCAAATGTGTTAGTTCAGGATCAATCAATTGATCAATCAGGGAGCTGGGAATCGAACCAGTGACCCTCCACTGACTCAACAACGTGCTCTAAAGTTTTTATTGTCCAGAAACAGATTTCTGTTTCAACGTTTACTCGAGTCGTCTTACAGATCTCTTCACGGATAGTTTGAAGCCTCTGCAGGGACACGTGAGGTCGGTGTGTTCAAAGCTGAGAGGTTGTTGGGCTGAGGGGGGTACAGCGGGCTGGGTGGGGGCTGTATGGGCTTGTTGAGGCCTCTGCAGCACCCTGGGGTCCTCTTAACATTCAGCAGAGTCCTCATTAGACATGCAAAGCTGCAGTGTTGGAGCTGCAAGCCTGAATGAGTCGCCTTTGTCCTGTAATTGGAGATGTTTCTGTGGGAGCCACAAAGAACCCAGGGCCTCCTCACCCTCCTCACCCTTCTCACCCTCCACCACCATCACCCACCCACTCCTCTCTGAATCAGCCTGTTCGCTCTCCTCTCTGCTGGGTAACTTGTTGCATAAAGATCCAGTTTTCAGGAAATGATCCAATCAAAGTGCAGAAACATCATCATCACCATCATCATCATCATCATC